>NW_017259485.1:91847-107197 GCF_001594045.1 Atta colombica
TTTCCATTGTTTTTCACAGGAATTATAATCAGCGAGATGAAAAGAAATCAAGTGGAAAGGAGATGCGACTCGTAATAGTCGTCGGATTGTTAGCCGTTACCGTTATCGCCCTTATCGTAGCATTAACTTTGCAAATGGCAGTCTTTCGCAAAGAAGAATACAAGGAGATGTGTCAAAGCGAAGAATGCATTAAGACAGGTATCTTTTATGAACGCTTTGTTGTATTTTCAAAAAAATAAATAAATCAAGAAAATTTCTTCATTCGAAAGAAAATATCAGAATAATTTGTTTCATTTAGATTATGATTATTACTGAAATGTCAGGTAATTTCATGATAAATTTGCTTCTATTATCGTAGCGGCGCGAGTGATAGGTGCGATGAATAGATCCGTGGATCCCTGCGAGGATTTCTACAATTTCGCCTGCGGTGGCTGGATCAATAAACATCCAATTCCACAAAGTCAAAGCTTTTGGGATCAATTGAGTTTGCTTAGGGAGAAACTTCTAGAAAATTTAAGGATTTTACTTGAGGAGCCTGATGAGGAGAACGACCTTAGACAAGTGAAACTGGCGAAAGCTCTTTACAGGACCTGCATGGATGTCGGTAGGTTTTAAGAATTGAATTATTAAATAAATTAATGCAATATCTTGGAAAAAAAAATTTTTTTAATTTTTTTGTAAATTATTTGATAAAAAATAATTCATGGTACTTCGGAATAGGTGCACTATAAAAATAATAGCTTCACGCAGTTCCTAAAAATGTAAAAAAAAATAGTATATCAAAATTATAAATTGACAATATTAAGATTAGAATAAGATAGGGACCGCTTATATGAATAAATCGCTTATGAATAAAGTACGAGAAAGGTCTCTTATATGATCAAAATTAGATGTCGGAGAATGATATATTTATTTACAAAAATAATTATTATATTGCAAATATATGTAGATGTAGAAACTGCGCATCGATTACAGCACAATCCAATTAAAATAATAATATTACCTTAAATTGAATTAGGAAGATTATTAAATTAATCTTATTATTAAAAAATCATATCAATTTAAAATACGAAGCATTTTTTAACATCAAGGAAAAAGAACGATTATTATTTCTACGCGAACCAATTCTCTCAAATCAAGATTTTTTTTGTTAACTCTATAATTTACCTGCTTCGACAATAAATTATTCATTAATTATTGCTCTTTCGTGCAAGAACGGAATGTGCATAATTGCATTTATATAAGCATAAATTTGAAAGAATAAACTCATCTAACAATACATTGCCGTTCGCATTGCGACGTATCATTAACGTAATCAATAACGTAATCAATAATAAGATGAATTGACTACTTTATTAACACAAAGAAGTAACCGGATCTCATATCTACCTTCAAGTAACGATTGCAATTGTAAAGCGGAAAAACCAAGCGTGCAAATGATTTAAATACTTAGAAACGATTGCAAATCTTTCTGCGTTGAAAATAGAAATAGAAGTAACGTTACGCGCAATTAAAACCAAGCTGTAAAATGTGTATATTTGCAGCCTTGATGTTGAAACTTATGATTTAAAGTTACGGAAAATTATCGGATTGCAGCGAGTGTTGAGGCTTTAGGATTGGAACCCATCTTCGAGGCACTCAATAGTCTAGGTTTATCAAAGGAACCACCGATGCAGGATAAAATACCTTTTCTTGACATATCGAGAATAGCTGGCATAGCGCAGCGAACGTTAGGTTTGAACCTCTTCGTCAATTTCTACATCAGTGAGGATATTAAGGATACTACAAAAAATGCGATGGTGGTGAGAATACATCCAAAATATTATAAATTTTAATAAAAAAAAATTTTAAATAATTCTACGAATGCAAAATTCAAATTAAGATGGAAAATAAATCTTAAAACAAAAAAATTTTTTCTTAACATAAAAATTAAAAGCATACAGAAGATTTTAATATTCTTCAAAATTACATTAAACTATATTTTGATAATATCTTCATAGACGATTTTATTTTCTAATAAAAAAAAAAAGCAACAATCGTTACGTCTTTTAAACACTATATATAGAATAATTTAATTCGATATAAAATCAATAATGAAAAAAAATTATTCTGCATAGATATTCTGTATGTTTTTTCGTAAAATATAAAAAACGAAATTTCTTTTAGATGGAGCAAGTATCTCCTGGGTTCAGTGAGCGTTATTTATTGGATCCGCGACGTTTTCAATCGGAATTAATGGAGTATAAAAAATATATAAAGTCCATGATCGAACTAGCGGGAGCTGGTAATATGAGTGCGAATTACGCTAACGAGATTTTAGAATTCGGCACGAAACTCGCTAAGGTAAGTGACTTGTACACTGAACTCGCAATATATATTTATTCGTTGTGTCATAGAATATTCCGCGTGTTAATTTTTAATGTATAGACTTTTATATAAAAGATATAAAAAACATATTACATATATGTTATTAATATATAAATATCTTAAAATGCAACACACACTTGAGATTTTCTACTTATAATATTAATCATGATAGATTGAGCTTTTATTTTTAATAAAAAATTAATAATCAGTTGAATGTCCATTCAACCCGACACTTATCCTCGATTACTCAGCTTCCAATGTGAGGATAATCGTTTCCAGGAATACGTTTAAATTCTTTTGAAATTCGTCCAGATCATGGCAACAAATGAGGAACGACGTGGCAAGGATCATCTCATTCATGAAGTGTCGATCGACGACCTGCAACAACTCACCGATTTACGAGCGCAGCAGGTACGCGATAATATCACTGTTTATTTTTTCATGTGATAATATTCATGGATATTACGTGATAAACGACTGAAATTAAATTGATACGAGATATGTGTCTATAATATTTGCATTTTAGCGAGGAATATTTGGAAACACGTGTAATTCTCATTAAAATTCTAAAATAAAATTCAAGAGCTCCGCTAGTGAATGAAGTACTATTTAAAAACTCACGAGATTATTACTAGACAATAATAAAGAATTTAAAGTTTATCACGATTCTTATGCACGATTCTTGCACATTTTTCAATCAATAAATTTATTCGTATTTGTTTTCCTAAGTTGAATCGGGGTTGTCGGAAATAGAGCGAAATGAATCTCACTTTTAATGCACGAGTAATTAAGGGCGAGACACTGTTTCAGTGGAACTGGACAAAATACGTGAAAGCCGTGTTCGAAAACACAAATGTCACGATAAATCCGACCGTGGATCGGATTATCATCGTGGACTTGAAGTATTTGCAGCAATTGCCGCTTCTGCTATCCGTCACTCCATCCGCTACGATAGGTACGTCCAATTTCGGCACCCTCGTCAAACCGAGCACGATTGACACTTGGGGTAATGTGTGCTCGTCCAATCTGCAGCATATATTGTTGCTTTTCCACTTGCGTCCATTTACGTCCGCTATATAAGAGAAGAGAGAGAGAGAGAGAGAAAGAGAGAGAAAACTACGTAATGCGGAAGCATTCTCTTTGCGTTCATACCACATATATTCAAACAACTTGCAACAACCCAGCAAACAAGTTGACGTTATTTCTCGACATTTTGGCGACAAAATAACATTAAAGTTTGTCTGCTAAGGTAGTAGCTAGTTTTATGAAATCTTTTCTCCCAATGAAATAATTGAATTCTAAAATGAATAACTTTGGCTCAAAATTGGGATGATTTTGGACATGCGTATTGTGTAGGCATTTTTTAAATTTGAATCAAAGTCCTGAATAGACTAAAGTTATTCTATTTTACGATAACTGAAATGACAAGTAATAAACCGATTTCCCGATAGCGTTATAAATAAGAAATCTCAAGTGTTTTCATATATAAATTCGCGTTGTGAAAGTTTCCTTAAATTTTTCCTTTATTTACAAGTTCATCCTCGAATACTAAAGATTGTTGTTGCAATGAAGATGATTATTGGAAGTGTCGATAATCCATAATGGATAATATAGAATGTTTTTACAGAGATAGAAAACGAATAGAGAAGATATCATCGAGATTGAAAGCTACCGAAAGCTGCACTGTATCTGCAATAATTATAAGTCGCGATTGTTTCACCACGTGAAATCACCGATATGTATAATGTAATAACAATAATACATATCAGTGTTAAGAGTCGACGATTTGGACAGTCGGTAAGATGCCGATAAATAATGTTAATACCGAGTCGATTTTTACAGTGCGATACGTCTGGTGGAGTGTGTACGCGACCGTTGCCCCTTTGACGCTGCAGAAGTTTCGTGATCTCGGCTTCCAGTTCTGGCAGAAGATCTTTGGGTTAAAGGAGAAAATCCCGCGCTGGAAGGAATGCACCGGGAATGCCAATACGAACTTTGGGATGGCGTTGAGCTATATTTATGCGCAAAAACACTTTAATGAACAAGCGCGAGAAAAGGTTCATATGCGGCGATTAGTATTTTTCAAGTAATGGAAAGAGAGGTCGGCAAACTGCAGCCCATTATCTGTTTAAACATAACATAATAATTGTATTAATTTTATTTTATTATGTAATCTGTTTATTTTTTATTTTAATTATAATAGTATTCATAATTTTTATATCATTATTATATTTTGTTATTTTAAGTTATAAAATCTTCTTTCTTATATAACTTATAATATTTTTATCTCAATCTTCATAGTTTGCAAAGCTTCTGTCACTATCTGATCCCTTTTTTTCTATCTGGAGAAAGTTTGCCGATCTCTAATCTATGAGATACCTTAAAAGCGCGGAACTCAGATATATATAATATATCCGTTATTCAACTTGTTAGCGTTTATATTGAGGATATAATGATGATTCACTATCATTCATTGAGAATAGGCGTTGGAGATGCTGCTGGATATTAGGGCCGCGTTCGACGAGATGGTCACAGAGCTAGATTGGATGGACGCCGGGACGAGAGCTCGAGCTCATAAAAAATTGCACGCGATGAGGCCATTCGTAGGATTTCCCGATTGGATCACGAATCCAAAGGAATTAGACAAATTTTACGAAGGAGTGAGTTTTCCTGAATTCTATCATATGTTTACCTATAATCACAAATACATGTATATCCTAGCCCAGCTGCGGAAATTGCAATATCTGGTCTGTTTAGGTAGAGGTGATCGATGGGAAACTGTTCGAGACTTTGCTCAAGCTAACTAATGTGGCGATGAAAAAGAGCCTCAATAATTTGCGCGAAAAGCCTGACAGGAGTAGATGGATATCGTCGGGCACGACAGTAAACGCATTTTATAGCGCGATATTAAACTCAGTCAGTAAGTCTTAATAGCAATTTTTTAATTAATTGAATCCACCGTCGTCACTTTATAAAAAAACATCAATTTAATTTTATTATTTAAAATTTAAGAGGAATATATGATCTCTCTTTTTTTTTAGCTTTTCCAGCTGGTATCTTACATCCTCCATTTTACGGCAACGGACTGGAGTATGTATGAACTTATTATATTTTATAGCCAAGGTCAAATTGTCATTTACTCATATTTTACTCGATCACTTCTTTATACGTGATACATACGTCCTAATTATTTTTTGTACGCAAGAAGATCCTAATATTTTATATCAATATCATGTCACATTAAAAAATCTGTATTATATTATAGATTTTTAAATGTGTAAAATTTACAAAAATTATTATTAGTAATAAAATTATTATTGATAATAAAATTTCTTCCACTGAAAAGTGAATAAAATTTCGTCTACTTAGAAATATCAATATTTAATTATTGTGCTGTACAATTTACTTGTTAAAGTGCTGTGAATTTTAATTAAAAACGTAAAGATGTGAGCTCAAAATACACACACACACACACACACACGCGCGCGCGCGCGCGCGCGCGCGCACACACATGACAATGAAATTCTTTATCATAACCATTAAACTTTAATATTCCGCATCGCAGATCCATAAATTATGGCGCTATAGGGGCGATTATGGGCCACGAGCTTACGCATGGTTTCGACGATCAAGGTGCGTAATCAGTGACGCGATATATTTACATTACATAATATGGTTAAAACAGTCATTCGTCTGTCTGTACCTCTTCAGCACTACAATACCCGCATATCCGCATTAATATCTAGAATTATGCGAATTTTCTGTGTTAGGTCGCCGATATGATGAGAACGGCAATGTACGACAATGGTGGAGCGATGAGACATTGCGACACTATCATGAAAAAGTGCAATGTATAATCGAACAATATAGCAGTTATCATTTACCGGAGCTGGGCGATAATTTCACGGTAAGCATCTCGCGATAGCAACATATCTTGGTGTTTAAGAACACCAAGAAGTGTGCCAAGGCGCCGATCATGTGCTTAACTATTCGACTTACTTTCTGATTTTCAGGTGAACGGTATCAATACCCAGGGTGAAAATATCGCTGATAACGGCGGCATAAGGGAAGCTTATAGGGCGTATCAGAGGCTAATTGCACGCAGTCCAAATCAGCAAGCTCTACCTGGTCTAGTTGATTACAGCAATGAGCAACTGTTCTTTTTAGGTTTTGCACAGGTAAAAAGAAAAGAAAAAAATAAAGCTTGAACTTCTCAATTCTGTGAAAGTAATTAATTTTTGTTCAACAAATTATCAAATTTTCAACGTCTGCTAAAAAAAAATCATACGATCAGATTATCTTCTTCTTCTAAGAAATGATTTATTTAATAAAATTAAATTACTAAATGAAGTGCATTTAAATAATAATAAAAGTTAACGCTATATATTCAATATATGTATACTACTAATGTGTAAAACTAAAGTTTGCGACACACTATGCTTTTTTCTGCTGGATTACTTGCATGATATTGTGTTGGCGATCTTACTGACTGTTATGTTGAAAATTGTGTAGCCTGCTAGCCACGCTGCTATCAGAACATAGCCTTAGTTCAAAATATTTTCTTCGCAATAGTTAAAAACAATGTAATTATACTTTTACAATAATACACTATAGCAAAGATCTGCTCTATTTTATTCAAATTTTATAATTCGAATATTATCAAGTGCCTTTTATCAAATAAATTCTAGCTGTTCCGTTACATAAAAACTAGCCTTGCTAGAAGATAGTAAGCAGAAAAAAAGCATTATATGTTATAGGCTTAAAAATGAAAAGAAAAGAATAAAATAAGAGATAAAAATATCTTATATATTACTATTTAAATACATTACAAAAACTTAATACATATATGTATTTATATAATTGAGATTAGAGGATAAATTTAGAATCATTGAAATAGCGATTTTTTTTTGTCAAACTAATAAGAAATTAATTAAATATAATGAAGATCTATTTTGATACAAATTAAACTCGCGAGAGCTTTTACACGCAAAAAATTACGAAAATTTCATAATTTTTTCTTATGTAAAACTTCAAAGAACTAAGTTAGATACTAATTTTTTTTCAAGGTCTGGTGCGGCAATTATACGAACGGATCATTGAAGTCCAAAGTGATAGAAGGTGTCCACGCACCAAATCACTTTCGAGTTATCGGCACGCTGTCGAACAACGCCGAGTTCGCAAAGGCTTGGAAGTGTCCGCTTGGTAGCCCAATGAACCCGTCGCACAAGTGCATTTTGTGGTAGACATCTTTCGCATAATTCGAGCAGAACATCGCCTAGAAACTGTTATCTCGTTCAGGCTTAATCTTTCTAGTACAGAAGAAGGCGTTGGTACATCGTTGGTGATAAGTCTAAGAAATTGTAAATAGATTGATTTATAATTATAGGACTAGTGAGTATAATTTATTAAGCACTTAAGCGTTCTATTCATACTCGTAAGTTTATGATGTAAATATCACACGGATGAAAAGAAATAATAACTTTTATAAAGAGACTTCTCTTACAATTGAATCCTAATTTCCCGTTATTTTCTTCTTTTTCTTTTTTGATACGATTCCTTTTCCTGCATTTGCTTTCTTCTTTATTTTTCTAGGTGGAGCGTCTTCATCTGTCATTGATAATGATTTTACTTTGTGTTTTTTGCGAGAGAAAGATGGTTCTTCAATTTTATTCGACTTTTTAATCTTCTTCGCTAGCGAAGTGATTTGCGATACAGAATTCTCTTTCCGGTTTTTATTAGAAAGATTTGTTTCGTTCGCTTTTAAGAGTTTCTTCTTCTTCTTCTTAGGTTTATCGACAACATCTTCCATCTGTGACGATCTAGCCCTCTTCTTCTTTGAAACGACAACCTCTTTTAAAATTTTCTTCTTTGAATGAACATTATCTTGAGCATCTTCCAGAGTTCTCTTTTTTTTATGTTTCTTTTCTTGCATATTTTCTTTAGGATTTCTAATATTTGCGACTTCTAAATCCTCTTCATTTTCAATAATAATTTCCTGCTTCAATCTGAGTCTGTTCGTCTTTTTTATTTCCTTTTCTTCGCCCGATTTAACTTCTTTCTTCTGTACTAAATCTTTGTATACTTGTGCTAAAGAAAGACACGTAATTCTGGCACCACAATTAACGGTTTGTAACATATCCAAACTATGTCTGTTATATCTCCAAAGTTTGATCTCTCCGGAACTAGAGGCGCTAACCAACAGATCATTCATATGTGCAATACATTTCACTCTCATGCTATGCGCCTTCGTATTCATTGTATGCAGAGAGGTTCTAAGATCACAAAACTTTATATCCCCGTTCTCGAAACCGACTGCGATTAAGTCGTCCTTCAAGAACTCAACGCAAATAACTTTCGAATCAAACGTGAGTTCCTTATCTATTCCGGCCGATTCTACAGAATAAATGTAAATACTTCCACTGACAGCTATCAAATATTTTTCACCGTTCGGACTCCATTTAATAATAGTTATCCATTTAGCGCTAGATTTCAATTTGGATACCAAATTAATGGCATAAGCTGGTCTACCTTTGATTAGATTCCACGTTCTAAGTACACCGTCTTCTCCAGTGGACAGTGCTAGCTTCCCTGTCGGATGAATAGCCAGAGTATTGACAGCTGAGCCCTTGTGCGCGGTCGGCCAGACTTTCTCCAATTGCCAATTGCCACAACGAATAGCAGTTATACTTCCGTCATTACTGCAAGCGAATAGATGTGAGCCTTCTGGAGTAAATGCAATGCAATTGATAGTATCTACAAAGAAAATATAAAGATCGTTATTATTTTTGTAGGAATTTATATTATATAATATTGTTTATAGAATAAACAAGATAAGACAAGTTATGCATTATATTTGTAATGCATTACCATTAATGTTATTTTTTTATAATAATCATTTGATTATAGCTACAATTTTTCACGATAACATCAAAGTTGAAACAGTCACTTTTAAAAAGTAATTCATTACAATTGCATGTTGTTCATTAAAAAAAATAAGTACTTATTACTTCAATCATTATGCGGATTATTTTCTTTTCTTTCCATAAATAATACATTATCCTCATGAAAAATTATATTATTATTAAATTGTTATTATAAAAAAATAATTGTGATGATGTTACAAGTAACATATTACTTCTCTAAGAATAAATACTAGTATATTTATCTACATACCTTTATGATGCATTAATTTGCCGGATTCCCGTCTGTAACGCATATCATATAGACATACCGTTTCATCGGCACCAGCTGAAGCTAGATAGTATTTACTACTGGCGACAGCACGTATACTTGAAACATGGCTGTGAGTCGCAAAGCTTTTCTCTATTTTATATTCCTGAAAAAGGACAAAAAATAGAATTTTATATTTAAAATATTCATATTTAGAGAGAGAGAGAGAGAGAGAGAGAGAGAGAGAGAGAGAGAGAACAAACTTAACATTTCCTCACTTAAAGTAAAAATTTTGATTACAAGATATACTTTCTTCTCTAAAACTTCTTTAAAACTTGAATGATCATATCTTATAAAATAACAAATATATAAATATACAAATATCTAAATATAAATGTAAATATATAAATAAATAAAAGAAATATAAATATAGAAGCATATTTTCCTTGAAATTTATACTTGGGTTGCGTGAACTTAACCTGTACACAAGACACGTGACGAAATGTAACTTACATTTATGATGTTGTGCACTTTGTAACCAAGTAAATATTGCTCGTACGTTCCTACTATGATTTCAAACGGATTTAGCAGTTTCGCGTCTGAATGCATCTTTTTTCAGCGTTTTATTCAGCGTATTACATCAGTGGAGCACAGTAGAAAAAGTACCTGTACCGCTTGCATGTGTGTCGAATATGTCTAGTCTTGTGTATGTGAACAGTGGACTTCAAACGTAATTGGATTCCCTTACCGACGCCGTTGATGCCATTTCGCCCGCGAAACTTTTTTCCATATTTTATTCAAGTGGATAATCACTGTAATGATTATCAACTTTTTTCCACATTTTATTCAAATGAATAGTCACTGACTTTAAGTTAGTAATCACTGATTAAAATTAAGTTGAAAAAAAAAAATTTTTAACTTTTTTCTCAATTTTTTATAAATTTTTTTTCTCAATTTAATATAAAGTTCATTGCAGCACTTCTCAATTTCGTATTTACTTTAATCCTGTAAAAAGATTTTTTTTACTCCGTTCAGTAAATTCGGAGATTCATATCAATCTAAAATGGTCCGGTCACTTCAGCATCCCAGCATTAAGTCTCTGATAGTTTAAAATTTTTAATAAATAACTTTTTCTTTCTTTACAGATTTCCCAGGACGAAATCAATGCTGGATTAATAATTCAGCATCAAGATAAATATCATTTATTTTCTCTTTGCTCATAACATTAATTTTTTATTTTCTTTTCTTTTCCAGGTCAACATTCATATCATTCTAAAATGATTTTTAAGCTTTTAAGAGGATTAAAATAGGTAAATTATTTTTCTCTCTCTCTTCTATCAGTTTTTTTTATTACAGAACCATTTTTCTTTTACAAAATATCTTATCTTTTTGTGTCATATTATAATTATACATTTTTTGCATAAAATATAAAACTACTTTAACTTAATACTTTCAATAATAATAAGAATACTAATGTCAATAATATTCATAATAAGAATCAATAAAATAAAAAATAAATAAGATTTCTCGTCTTCAATATAAATTTATGGACGTTTTATAATTTTAATAGTCTAAAAATAAAACAACCAATTAATCAGTCTTGGCATGACACTTGTCAAAGTCTCCTCAGGTATTCATCCGACTAGCCTAGGCTCGTACTACTGCAAGCAAATTTATCTTTAAAGAAGAGAACACTAGAAAATTAGAAAATTATGAACATCAATGAAAAGGAAAATTACGCATAAAAAAAATTTCATGTGAAAACGAAGATAACAACAGAGACTGTGTCGAGATCACCAACGGAGAGTGAGTCAAAAGTAAATAATAAGTAGCAAAGTTTTTACCCAACACAGTTTCTATGAAAGGAAGTTTACCCTTTCTGTCTAGAAGAAGTTTTTTCTTTGATTTTTTTTTTTTAATTCTTTGGATATTCTCAGTTATTCTTTTATTTGGTCGTTTTTCTGTACTTATCTTAAAATTTAAAGGCTAGTAAGGGTTTTTTAATAATAATGTTGTATGGAAAATTTTACTGAATCCATTGGATTAGATATTGGACTTACTTGCTTTGTTGTAATTTGTTGATCTTGAATGTCTTGGTTTTCTATTGTTCCATTTATTATTACAGCAAAATAAGAAGGTCTTCCTTCAATTTGATTAGCCAGAATTATCTTTTACATTGTGTCGTAACTCTTCTTGCGTCAGATGTGACAGGATTTTGACTGATGATCATTACGTAAAAGGCTATTTATATTCATTTTATGATTTTGCAATGTTAAGAGAATTTGATGTTTCATCATTTCGTCTTTATTAAATACAAGTGTTTTATTTTTATACAATAGTTAGAGCTTCTCTATCGGCTTTCTATCTTTATCTAATATCGTGGTGCTTGCATTGTACGTTTTTTCAGTTTCTCCATGTCCTATAGTTTGTCCACTTTCTGTTAATATTTTTGTATCATCATTTCGTTTTTTCGTCTAATTGAGTTTCGAGTCTGTAAATGGTATGGTTTCTTGTAATATCTTCTTAATTTTTCTGATCTTTCTATTCTTTTTTAATATTATGTCTCGTGTTCGTCTGTTCAGTATTTCAATAAACAATCTCTTCTACACTATTAAATTCTCTTAGTTCTTCCTTTGTCCACCATTCTTCTATCTTGTCATACTGTTAAACACTTAAATTTTTCTTAATCTTTCCGCTGTTTGCTTGTTGTAACTAAGAATCATTTAATAATGGGGATTCGTAACATAACGTAATGTATAATAATAAAAGTTGCAATGACTACATTCAACAGAACGTTTATAACTACGTTTATAACTATTTTGCAACTGTTGAAAGTTTTCTTCGCGCTGATTGGATTATACTTTTAGATTTAGAAGAATGATCTCAGCAGACTATCTCAGCAGACAATTGTAAAACAGTTGCACAATAGTTGAATAGTTGAATCTGCTGAACGCACCCAATATTTTGAACATGAATCTTCTACAATTAATCATAAATTAAAAGTCAAAAGCTAAAATTTAATTAACGACTGATTAATTTCCTTTTAATTTTTGATTTATGACTAATGACTTATTGTAGAGTACCTCTTATGGCCATAGCACAGATTTAAGCATAATATAGAAAATCAATTAATCTAAATCTTTCCTTTCCTTCCACTTCACGGAAAAGAAGAACTTTTAATTCTCGATAGATTCCATTAATTTTTCCGCCGACCCCTACATATATATTTTATATAAGTTTAAATTTATTCGAAATATTATTAAAATACAGACTAAATATTTTATATAATATTTTATATAATAATATTTATATTGGTAAATATAAATATAAATATTATATCTTAAATATTTCGATTCAACAAAGAATATATATCGTATTATTTTGAAACATTTAAAATCTTTGATCATTCTCTATCATATTTATGTTCTCATTTACACGATCGTTCGTTAATTTTATAAGTATATAAATATTTCTCTTATATTTTGTAAATATTTTATAAATATTGCATGCTGTTTAAAATGTTCATTTTGAAATTTTCTAATACTAATATCAATCAGTTTATACTATCTCGTGGTGTATATACATTTGATGCCGCATTATAAATTGAAATGTGCACTTTCCATATATGTGGATATACTCAGGGTCGAATACGAATGTCAATATTTTAAATATTTGTCGTCAATTAGTAAAGGATGTAAAAGTCAAGTATTTACATATTTATTTCTGTATCGTTATATAAGTGATTCATTGTTAGTACAAATTTAAATCTAAAAATATAATCTAAAAATTAATCGCATTTACCTTCGAGCATATTCATTGCTTAAACTATTGGGTTGTCCGGAAAGTTCGTGCCGATTTTGAGGGAAAATTGAAACACAGAAGATTTAAATTTTTAATTTCATTTATTAAATTTAAATCTTTTACGGCACGAACTTTCCGGACAACCCAATATATTTTTAATATTATATACTTGACGAAAATAAGACATTCTATTTACCATGACATTTAATAGCCAAAAAAGCTACACGCTTAATCAACTATGTATATTTCCAGATTTTTACTTCTTGTTGCATTAATTATTTAATATGAATATTCTCAAGAGGGCATCGTTGCATCTTATTAATGTAGAAAATATAAAAAAGGAGGGCGATTGAAAGAAATAATACTCGATTAATTGGTCGCAATTAGTTCTACATCGCGAAATTCTCTACGGAAAGAATGATTTTATTGAAATATCTAAAACTTTAAGTAAATATAGATCTGAAAATAATTTTGTTGGATTATCAAATTATATGGGAATTCAAGCATGAGCAATGCTGCAAAACATTCTAACAAGTTGAGCGTTTCTTAATATTTTAATAGAAACAACAATATTAGTTTCAGATCTGTATTTAGCTAAATTTTTTTATACTTCTACAAATGTTCTTTCTATGACGCAATCTATATCAATGGAAGTATTTTATATGTACCTACGTCCCTGCATTTACTCCTCGCGTTACTTGACAGGGAGACACGTTTATTCTGCTTGGCGGAAATTTTAGTCGTTTAGTTATAGTCTTTCTGATTTATCGCGTGGTAAATTCTCAACCAATTCTCCAACAAAATGAGATTACTGCTCTGTTCGTCGATGCTACTTTTCATTCTTCTCGGAATTTCAGCAGGGATTTGTCTCAACGTGGACGTCTTCATCGATTTGATATTAGATGTCCGAAAATTTTACTCTGCGGCATCCGTTATTTTTGTTCATCCTGGAGACATGTATGGAGATTATGGGGGTCAGTTTAAAGTATTTTTTAAAAGCGATAGTATTATTATTACTGGAATATATATATATAGGGCGTGTGTCGATATGCTAAAAATTATTTGGAAATTGAAATTGAAATTTCATCTTTCAGATGAAAAAGGAATGATTTTTTTTTTACACAAAGATTGGTTTAAAATAGCCTCAAAGAGGCTATTTTAGATTTCTAACGGAAATTTTGATATCGGTTAAAAATTATTTTTAAACCGATTTTTTTTTATTAAAAAAAAAAAAATCTTTCCTTTTTCATTTGAAAGATCTAAACGACAATTTCCAAACGATTTTTAGCGTATCGATGCATATTATCTATTCCTAATTAACAGCATTATATAGTTAGTTTAAATGAAAATAAATTGAAGATAATCTTGTTAATTCAGTGTATGTATGTTATGCTCTTGTGTTAATAAAACAACTATATGTTTCATTAATATCCCAGACTGCACACAAGAGTAATTCTGCCTAATATATAATAAATTATTAAATATATAAATGTATAAATATTTACGCCATAGGAGTCAGAAAAAATAGAAGTGGGATAATGTGCATGCAATCATTTCTGTTATATGCTTTTATGTTACATTAGTACTGTGTTATGATTTCAATTTTTTTACTGTTTGTATTAATAAAATTACTGTCAGTTGAATCGATTTGTCAATGTAGTAAGTAGTGCAATCATATATCATAACTCACATAAAATGATTGCACTGTAGAAATTGCAAAAGGCTTAATGGTTATTTGGAGAACATAAGTATAGAAGGAAGGACAGTAAATTATGAAGCAAAATACAAGTGCTTAGCTTTTATATTCTTTGTTCAGCTTGATATCTTGTATATTTCACTTATTTGAGAGATACGGCATTTTCAGCCGACAGGATGGTATTTATGCCCAAGGCATACAAAGCTAAACCTATATCAGTGAAAACGAAGTTTTTATGTATAAAATATTATGTATATAATATTTAAAAAAAATAAATAGAAATAAATATTTATGAATATTTCTTATAAATTTTATT
>NW_017259485.1:107234-109498 GCF_001594045.1 Atta colombica
ATATATATAAAATATATATATATAATAAAAGATACGATTAAATATGTAAAACTAAGTATCCTAATGGATACTATGTTGAATAGTATATATTTTTTTATTGTTATCTATCCATTTAAATCATTCAATCAATTAAAAATTTGACATTAGGCATTTATTTTTTCATAAGCATTTAAGAAACTTTTGATGGCATCAGTCATTATGACAGTGTTATTTTAACGTGTTATTTTAACTAAACAAATGTTTAGTCAATAATCATTGCAACGTCGATCATCGTGAATAGTAGAATTAATAGTGCAGTTATTCTTGCACGACTTCGGTTTAAAAGATTTTTTATTATTTTTTTTCTTTCTTTTTTTTTTCTTCCATAAATGGCATCCATAAATTTATAAAATTGTGCAGTCTGCAGATAAAATTATATAATAGAGGAAGACGAAATCATCAAAGCATTTCTACTTTGTTTAAATGATTAGGATTTTTTCTTTTTTTAAGAATTTGAATTTCTTAAATATATAAGCTTGTTGGGCTGATTTTGCAAAATTCTTGCTACAGATTTGCGAATTACGCATTTGATACATACGAGTACCCGCTTGCTGAATCGACGACTACATAATGACTGCGGATGTGCACTTTAAAAAGTTATGGAGAACGCTTAAATACTATCATCAAGTAACTCAACCTATTATCGTCGTTATTATACCCGACTTTGAGGCATATCTGGAGTTTGCGGATGCCGTTAAGGCCTATCCCATGTCTTTTCCGGTGTGGTTCATTCTGTTTCTCTACACTTCCGACAACAGCACCTATGATCACTGCCATGAACCGATCGATAATCCCTTTAATCTAACGTTCGACACGCAGATGTTAGTATTGTGTAACAATGAGACGATATTGCGGGAATGGTATTCCATCAAGGGCGATATCGTCAAAATCTTTGACCTGGCAGAATGGAGAGACGATAAAGGATTCATTCCTCTGACGAATCTGTCTCTCTACGAACGGAGGAGAGACATGGAAGGAGTTGTCCTACGAGCGGTCGCGGCCAAGGTGCTCAATAAAATTCAATGTGCTATTTTCTATATGTATAATATGTATATTAATATCCTAGTAGCATAGCTTGGTTGACATAACAAAGGATTCATTCGTTTATTTAATTCTCTATAAAGGAGAAAAGAAATATATGCGATAAAAAAAGAAATATCTTGCGTTTGTCGTTATACTTAAGGATGTTTTGTCTATACAATATCAAAATATTATTATAAAAATTATATTATACAATATCAAAATATTATTATAAAAATATTATTATAAAAATATTATTCAAATAACAATAAAATAATCATCCAAAGATAATTAATATCAGTCAATAACATTAAAAAAATTTTGACGATATTAATTAACGATATTAATTAACATAATTCTATAATTTTTACGTTTATAGAAATAATTGTGAAACGTTTTCTGTTCAATTAATCGGTATTAAATGAATGCAGAGTTTATTTTCCACAATTGATGGGAATCAGGTGGCTACTATGTACGGAAAAGTATTGGAGGAACTCATGAATTCTCTCAACTTTACTGTGAAGATTGTCTCGCAAATAAACGAACACGGTGTACAGAATCGGCAAACTCTTATTTGGTCTGGAGTGATGGGCAAGATTGTATCGGGTCGCGCGGATTTCGCTGTCGCCGACATGTCATTGACGAGTCTTCGAAAGCGTTATGTCGATTTCATGCTGCCCTTAATCATATCTAGAATAAATCTGTATATCAAGGAACCGGGAATATGTGGCGTCAAATGGATCGGCTATTTTCAGGTAATACGATTAATTAACGTTGAAATTATGGGTTTAGCTTTATCTTGTTAATGTTGTTTCGAAAATAATAGATGAGAGTTACTTAAGACATATCGTGGTATATTTACTGGTCATCTAAATCGTATTTCAATTTTTTTCTTATTACTATATAAACAATAATAAATAAAAATATGTGATGAATATAAATATAGATAAAAATTTTTTGTATAGTAATAGATACAAGACCATTGTTTAAATTACTTTTTACATAGAGATGTGCGAATTCAGATTTTTTGACTCCGAATCGAAGCGAATCGAATTTGAAAGTTAATTAAAATGAAGTGAAAATTGCAAAAGTAAGCAAATATTCATCAGAATATTTATAATTAATTTCATTGTGACCACTATCTATAGTGTATGTATATGTGTATGTAATATATGTATATATAATATAAATATAAGATAAGATTG
>NW_017259485.1:109598-116383 GCF_001594045.1 Atta colombica
TTAAGATGCTATCTTAAATCAATAAAAGATTGAGCCGTATTAGCATCTTAAGACATTACTTGAAATAGTTTTGAAATAAGAATCGATTATATGAATATATCGGCCACAAATTTGAAATTTTTGAATAGTTCTTGTACGAATCATAATGATTCAAATTCGAATCGAATTGAATGTTAATTCGATTCAATCCAATTCGTATTTGAATAGTTCGCACATCTTTACCATGTTGTAAAAAAGACGAATAAATTAATTTGTTAATTCTTGACAGAAGGTTACACATATAATATAAAATAATACCTTATCTTGCTATTTTAAATATCAAGCTACAATTTCCAATATTAACTTGCATGCAAATTAGTATAAGATGAGAAGTACCTATATGACATAAAATATTTTGGTATAATTTTGTCAATTTTCATCAATATGTCGAAACAACTTTTAAATCGAACTTGTTTAGATATTTTAAAATAACTAATTTTTTTGAACTCATATCACAACAGACTTTCAATTCACGTACGTGGGTTACAATTATTATACTGATAGCGACCGTGCCACTACTATTATTCTTTACGAAATCATACCGTGATCAATCACGGAGCGCCATGGATCTGATCTCTGAGAATTTCATCTGCATTTGGGGTATCTTTTGCCAGCAGGCGCTTATAGGTAATAATATAAAATTTACAACAACCAAAGTAATTAAATTAAATATTTGATTATATAAAATACTCATAAAATATGATTTCGTTTTCCTGAAAGAGGAATAAATAATAAGATAAATTAAATTTTAATTAAGTTAAAAGTTAAATTTGATGTTGGACTCTATTTCTTCCTTTTTTTGAAAGTTGATTAGAATTTTAATTAAATTTTTTCCTCTAGAGTTTCCGAAAAATTTATCGCTGCGCGTCGCGTATATTACGATATTTTTGACGGCGATGCTGATAATGGCTCACTATTCAGCGGCGTTAATTTGCTTCCTGACAGTGTGTATTCGCGTTCTGCCTTTTCAAACGCTAGAAGAATTTATCGACGATGGTACCTATAAATTAATCATGCTACGTGGTACTGCTGACTACGAAGTAGTTACCGTAAGTTCACTCAGTGATCAAAGAATTGCAATCCGATTCACTTTTAAGTAGCTCAGTTCACATTTTGAGCGATTGAAATTATGTCAGACTATTGCATTCGGATAATATGAAATTATCCAGCTACCAAAATATTAGCAAAATGTGATAGACTGATAACAGATTTGATCAGAAGATGTTAGCAGATTGACCTTAATTGATGTCGCATTCTGTTCTTATATCAATAGTATCTATTAAACATTCAACAGATTGGCAGAAATCAAACAGAATGCTTGTAGATATTCTATGTCAGCAGAAACTAAGCAGAATCTCAGATTCTGATGAGAAATTTTAAAACAAATTAGTAGTTGAAATCGAGCAGATTCTGTTCTATTAATAGCATAATATGTAATAAAATGTTATATATGTATTTATTTGTATATTTAAGCTTTAATAATATGTAAAATATATTTATCAATAAAATTATTTAAAATTATTTCTTCAAAATAGAAAAAAATGTAATAAAAATGTTATTTTAAGAAATTTTTCAAAGTAATAATAACGTTACAATTTTAATACCTACAAAAACAGTAAGATCTGCCTGATTTCTACCGTCAATTTACTGTTCGATTAAATCAGATTATGTTGCACAGTTCCTGCTTGGTTGCTGCCATTAGTCTGCCATCAGAGTCAACAGGTCTTGCTTGATTTCTACTGTAAATCTGTTGATATAAAATGTTATCTCATGTGCTATCGTCAGAACAGAATCAGAATGCGACATCAATTGAAGTCAGTCTGCTAACATTTTTTTATTAAATCTGTTGTGCCGATCTGCCGACATTTTGCTAATATTTTGCATTTTGTTTACGGAGCAGTTTCTGTTTGAAATTTGTTCTAATGCTTTCTAGCATTAGAAATCATGTAGCAGACTACTCAAATTTTGCGGGCTTGGATAAACGATCACATAATATCTATCGTGGTTTCATTACGTTGATATGAAGCAATAAATGATTAATGCGTTACAAGAAGTTTTCGTCACAGTTTCAGGCGCAGCACGAGGCGAAGCTTTTCTATGTAAAGCTGATGAAATTAATGAAAGACGAATCGGAATTGCCGAGAAATCTAGAGGAAGGCTTCATGCAAGTACGAACAATAATCCATTTTTTCGTAAGATATCAAGACGAATGTAATACGAATCAATTTTAATATATTTTAATATATTTTTATATGTTTATTATATCTTTTATTTCTATAAAATTACTTTCTTCTTCTGGATTATATAATTATTTAAGCGTATTCGTGCTTGAAAAGCACGTTTTTATTGAATCAATTATCTGCTGCTTGTTCAGGTATGCAATGAAAAAAATGTTGCCTTTATGGTGCTGAGTGTTCGAAAGAAAAGCGTAGAAAAGGAGATACCCTGTCGAGTATTACTACCGAGAGGATAGACAATTTAGCAATGATCCTTTCCAAGAATATTCCGTATACAGGCGTGATAAATTATCAGTGGGTATATATATATATATATATATATCGCGAAAAATTTTCTTTTTATATTTATAATCTTTCCTTTAAGTTATAAAAATATTGCGTATACTAGTTTGCAGAAATTTTTGGACAATGGTATTATAATACGTATGAGGGAAACATATTCGCCACAGTTGGCTGACAATAAGATTTACAAGCCAGTTTATTTGTTTAACATCGTCCCAATTTTGGCAGTTCTTTGCGGAGGTTTTATTACAAGCATCATGATAATGATTATAGAGAAAATTCATTATCGATCGAGAAAGAAATTTCAATCAAGAGTATTTTCTTCTAGAAAGCTACTTATCAAAAAATATAATAATTGAGATAAAACTTAATCACAATTTAATTCATTAAATATCAAGAGACATCTTTTTAGCGAGAGAATTTCTTCATCATCTTTCTTTCTGTATGAATAAAAATTTCTTTTTATATATGTATGTATATATGCGTGTTTGTGTGTGCTTGTAAATTTGTTAATTATTATTTAAAGTTTTTCCGGTAAAAGTTTAGATTAGGGAGATATTTCGCTCCGATAATTTTGATCTTGATGATTTTGATCTTGCGTCTTTTTACTCGTAATATATTTAAATAGATATTAATATTATTAATAATTTTGTATTATTTAGGTTCGATAATATGATTATAAGTAAATGGCGTATACAATTATATCACTGCGCTTGGTTTAGCGCCGAAACACACTACGTGTCTCCAAAATTATTATATTATGAGTTAAATTTATGATGTGCTAACACTGAAATAAAATAAAAATCTAAGACATCTTTCTCACGAAAGAAGATAATAGAACTTTCTAAAGCTATATTTTACTTTAAGCATTCCTTTACATGCTTATTAAATATTATTTTTGTTATTAAAATTGTTTAAAATATTCGCTTTACATATAAATTAAATAATAATCAAATTTTCGAGATTTATCAAGATGATATTTTTTTCTGCTCAGTGTCACATTCTTTTTGCGGGATGTGCACATTTGCATTGATCCTTACATGCATATCTCCGAATTGAAAATTAATTTCAGATAACAAAAAATCCGAAATCAAGACATAATTTAAAAACATTTTTTTAAAAAGTGTCTTTAAGACGATTATTGAAAAGCATACAGCACAGACGATTTACGTATCATTGACACATCATTGACAACTACATTAATATTTCACTCATGCACACACGCCACATGTACACATAAATTATGTTTTAATTAGAAGTCTAATACCCATTTCCATCAATGTATTGATTAATTTTAATCTCGGTTCAACTTACTCTTTGTCTTTTTCTAATCGTTAGAATTAGAAAAGACGAAGAGTAAGTTGAACCGAGCTTAAAGTTCTATCTACATTGGTGGAAACAAGCATAAGTCCAATTTTAAAAACTGTACGTTATTTCTTCATGCAAATTACTAATCTGTGGATTACTATTTCGTAAATACATTGTACAGCTTTTATATGAAGCAAATATTCATATAACATATTCGTATAACATGGAGTCTACAATAGAAATCGTATCGATCATAGGGTTTTAAGTCGTAGGAAATTGACCAATCATGCATAATCGATTATTCTTCTCACATTCGACTGTGATTAGTTAATTTTCTACGACTTAAGAACCTATGACCGTTATGACTTCTATTGTAGACTCTAAATAAAGTGTTTTATGCGGATATTGACAAAACGGAACGATTTCGAAGCGCTGCGCAACAGTAATGCAATCTATGCATTTCATGCGCAACTCGAAACGCATCCCTTGTCTACTTTTATGCATCATGGAAGGAGTTTAACGATGATGAATAATTTATCAATCTGATCGATGATTTTTACCGATAAAAAAAGTCATATCGTCACATATATCTCTATATAATTTGTAATAATGCTGCCACACATCATCCAGCAGTGACACTCTTTGCGCCCATTCCTACATTCTCGGGGTCGATAATCTCCGATAATTTATAATGACCGCTCTTCAGTCACATGGTCGCACCCTTGAGAAAGTCGCGGAGTATCCTCTTTTCTTTCTTTAATCCTTAAGCAGCAATAGTCATGCTTTTTAATAAAAAATTCCGCAATTCGTTATGTTATTTTTAATAAGATTTTAGAATTAAAATATCGACAATTTCGTTATGCTTCTCTCCAGTCTCATATTTGTTTTAACTTATATAATAAATAATTTCTCACTTTAAATTCGTCGTTAATTATTTATCGTACAATTGTACGAAATAGATTTTATTTTTTTTACACAGTACTCATTTATTCAAGATTTTAATTTAAACTTGTACATTGCGAAATGAAATATATGATAGTGAGATTGATCGCGATATTTTCCTTCGTGTTGAGCATCAAATCGTTAACAAAAGAAACAGGTATTAACAATGATTTCTGACTAATCAACGATCATATATCCACAGATATTATCGCACATTATGTGTTGTTTTCGTGCGATTTGAAAATTACGGTAAGTACCGGGAACAATTTCCAACTATCATTTCTCATATTGCACATCAATCAGCTAGTGAAAAAAAAGTTTTCGCTAACTTTCAAACAAATATTGAATCATAATTTCACTTGTAAATTGTTTTAGTTTTACCGACCGTTAAGTTGTAATTATGTAAAAAATAAACCATTTTTAGATCTTCTTTTAATGTTAAAATATATACAACAAAATTCTACACTAATGCCCGTCTATCAATGTAATTTAATTTTAGTTTCAATCGATTCTTTATCTTTTTCTAGTTTTGAAAATTAAAAAAAGGTGAAAAGTATAGATAAACTGAGATTAACCTTAATCTATATTGGTAGAAACGGGCGAATATTTTTCTTCTCAAATGCTTTGAGCAATGTAAACGTGCAATCGCAACAGCCTTGATCGCAACTATAAAAATGAACCGGCATATATATATATATATATATAGTTACAGAACGTGATAAAGAAAAGTTATATAACATTCTGGAATTTATAATTTCAATAATTTTTTGACATCTTTTTACTAATATTTTCTAATTATTCATAAACTCGTTAATTTGTTTTTTGCTTGATCCAAATATTAGTTTAAATGAACATGACATTAAATGAATTCTAATGATTGATTGACTTTTAATAATCATTTGGAGTCATTTTGATTTGTTATGATGATTTGTGTTCTGCTTGATATCTATTGTTAAATTTAAATGCTAATAATTATAATGCCTGCAATATTCACGAAATGTTGGTATTTAACGATATGTCAATAAGACACAGAAATAACCAAATCTCTCTCTCTCTCTCTCTCTCTCTCTCTCTCTCTCTCTCTCTCTCGCGCGCCTATTTTTGCGCCAAATGAAAATATTCGTGCAACTTTTTAAAAAGAATTATATTATATGTTAACGTTTTATAAATATTGTATGTTCAATTAATTATCTGCATGTAATTTGCAACAACTGTAACAAAGTATAAGCTAGATCTTTCCACGAAACTTTTTTAATTATCGTCTTCAGATATTGATATGTGATATCGCGTGATTTAACTTACGACACAAATATTTACGTAAGATGATAAGAGGCAAGCGATTATGTTTAGGACGTAACACTTTGAATATTGTTCAGTCAGTTTTATGTTGTCATACTATCATTTTAAAAGTTACATTTAGGAAAATGATAAATTCCAAAATCATCGCTGTCGATGTACAGGATATAAGATTTCCGACATCGTTAAATCAAGATGGAAGTGACGCAATGGTACTCATTATTAAAAAATTTGATATGTTCGCTGTTAGTTCATTATTCTGATAAATCAGCAAGAGAATATTTTCGTAAATATATCCATATTAATACGCTAAGCATTACTCATATATATTAATTTATGCTAATAGTAAATAATCGTTGTTACATAAATTAATAAAATAAATATTAATTTTCATTAATAGTAAATAATAAAATTAATAGCTTACTAAGCAATATTAATAATCATTTATTTAAAATGATGCTTTAGATTGCTCGTTAAATTAATTAATAATTTTCGCTCTTTATTTATTGTCAAATTATATTTAATTTCAATTATATTATATTCAATACTTATTAGTCTTTATTTATAACAACAGCATACCGATCCTGATTATTCTTGCGTATATGTAACAATTAAAACAAGTACCGGGCACGAAGGATATGGTCTTACGTTCACCTTGGGAAGAGGAACTGAAATCGGTAT
>NW_017259485.1:116483-118152 GCF_001594045.1 Atta colombica
ATTTTAAATACATACGCTTTTACTTAAACAATAATTTCGACAGTTATGCAAGCATGTAAGTCTCTAGCCACGATTGTAAGGCTTCGAAAATTAGAATGGATTTACAATGATTTTGCGAAATTTTGGAGACGTTTAACGAGCGACTCGCAATTGAGATGGGTAATGTATAATAAAGACACAGTAATTAAAATATGAAGATTATCATGTAATTATTTGGGATATTTTAGGTTGGCCCGGAGAAAGGCGTGATACATCTAGCTACAGCGGCTATTATAAATGCACTATGGGATTTATGGGCTCGAATTGAAGAAAAACCTGTCTGGAAGCTTCTTTCGGACATGACATCCAAGGAGCTCATATCTGTTATAGATTTCAGATATATGTAAGCCGAAATTTTTTGTAAACTAAAGTATAGAATGACATTTACCCTCATGATAAATTTTGTGTATACTCGTATATTTCTAAACAGTAGAGACATAGTGGATGAGCATAACGCGAGAATAATACTCGAAGAGAAAATGGAACATAGGCAGAAGCAAGAAAAGAAATTGCTGAAGAATGGATATCCTGCGTACACCACTCAAATCGGATGGCTGGGCTATAGTGATCAGCAGCTTGAGGATCTTTGTAAAAAATTTCTCGATCTTGGTTATACAGCATTTAAGATTAAAGTAGGCAATAATCTACAAGATGATATTAGAAGATGCGAAGTGATACGCAAAGCGATTGGCTACGGAAACAAATTGATGCTAGACGCGAATCAGGTGTGGGATGTGAACGAAGCGATCGAATGGATGCAGAAATTGGCGAAATTTAAACCCACTTGGATAGAGGAACCGACGTCTCCCGATGATATCAATGGACATGCTGAGATACTGAACAAGTTAAAGCCGTATGATATTGGCGTGGCAACTGGCGAAATGTGTGCAAATCGCGTTATGTTCAAGCAGTTTCTGAGATATCACGCAATCAGTTATTGTCAGGTTGATTCGGCAAGGATTGGTGGGATTAACGAAATCCTGGCTGTTTATTTGATGGCATACATAACTAAAAGTAAGTCTATTATAACCAATAAATTAAATCTTTAGACTTGGTTAAGATTAGAGAGTAGATAGAAGTTTCAGATCTCAATCTTTATTTCTTCAAGAAATTGATTCTTAACAAATCTATAATTGATTTCTACTCATAAAAGGAAAACAAAACATAAGATGGAAATTTTTATTTACAGCACCAGTTTGTCCGCATGCTGGTGGAATAGGCTTATGTGAGATGGTTCAGCATCTCCAAATGTGGGACTATATTTGCTTAAGTCAGACCACTGAAAATCGAGTGATTGAATTTGTGGATCAACAGCACGAACACTTTGAGGATCCTGTTCAAATTAAAAACGCATGTTACATGCCACCTATGAGTCCTGGATATTCAACTAAACTTAAGAAAGAGAGCATCATAGAGTATGCTTATCCAGAAGGTAATTATTGGAGAAACAAGATTACTGAAGAAAAAGAAGTTGAGGAAAAACACGATTAAACATTTTTAAAAAATTTACATGTATCTATAATTTGTTTTATAAAAATCTATATAACACTGTCTATGTATTTTTAAGTATAATAAGATATATATATATATATTAAGATTAAACAATTAAATGCAACACTAAAAAATATAT
>NW_017259485.1:118252-121389 GCF_001594045.1 Atta colombica
TAATCCTCAATAAACATATAATCTTTGTTATATTCTATATATAATAAATATTTTTACCCGCAATCACATCCAACGTTCCGTGATAAATTGCACAAAATTTTAATATCTAATTCGTACCAAGAAGGTAAGTAACAAAATAAAACTATATTGCTCTATTTTTATTATTTTCTAAGTGAGATTTCACATAGTCTGTCTGCAAAAAGAGAATACGTATAACAAAAATTTATCTTCCATAGTATTAATCTAATAATTTTTATACTTACGCTCACAAACCAATAGTTATTGGGTTTGGGGAACATCAACTTTCTTATACCATTCATTTTCTCTATTGGCGAAATAACATGTAAATGTAAATGATGAACGGTATTAAATGGTGGCCAATGAAATCCTGTTCGCGTAGATGCAGGATCAAGATTCATTTTTTCGGAGATAACGTCTACTGCAGCAACAATCTTGTTGACTGAAATTCAGATGTAATTAAAGAAAAACAGAAAGATCAATAATCAATTGTTAAATTGGAAAAAACATATAACATTAGAACAGGAATAAAGCTTGCAACACACGATGCTTTTTTACTTCAAGATTACTAGCTGGAACTGCTTACTGTCGTATTGGCAGCGACGCTGGTAATGTTATTGGCTAATTTAGACGGTGCGAGTTTTCGCGCTAGCTGAGCAGATGTTTTGTTTGACAGAAGATATTTATCCAAATAAAACATAAGGTATTCATAATTTATTAATTCTTATTTTAAGATCATCTTAAGTAATATTATAAGATGCTAATATACAGCCCTCTGATTAGCGTATGACATCTTAGCACTTTGTGTGCATCATTGTTTTTCACTATCATCATCTACATTGTAGGTCTTTCATGCCAGTACTAATTTTCTTTTACTAAAACAGTTGTGAAAAATTAAAAAAATTTTTTTATTGTTTCACATCTCTATTTTATATTCTGAACATTTTTTTTACACAGAATACAAAGGGAAACTCTGACTGTTCCTTAGAAGTAGAGTAGTTACTACTATGACATATTAACATAAAAGTACTGCTGACCCTATTATTAATTATTGCAAAGAGAATACTTTGATCATATGATCTAAAACTGCACATTGATTGATTGTCATAATGAGCCACAAAATCATGCAAGAAAAATAATACTTGGCCTAACAAGAAAATCTAACAGACCAATCAACAGCGTAACCAGCAGGCCATACCATGGCATAGCCATACAATTTCCAGTATAGCAGCTAGCAAGAATGTCAGTAATAAGCAACCTTGCAGGAAAAAATGCATCATAGGCTTAAGAGATAGAAAAACTTTCATACATATTTTGGAATAAGTATACATATACAGGGTGAATCAGAGTCATTAAACCAACTTTTTACCCTATGAGAAAATTATCGACTTCATATCTAATTGAATTATAACGTGTGTAGTCAATTAGTTTGTTATATGGTAAAAAGCTGATTCAACTTGTATATATCAAATACAAATATTTGATCAATGGTTCTAAAAGGTATTAAACAAAGCAATATTGTCGATTTATATAATTATTTAATAAAAATCAACTTAAATACATTAAAAGAGATAAGTCTATAATACTTACAAAGTTCAGAATCTTCAGGTTGAAGTGTTTTTGCATTGGGTATATGTTTATTCGGTATTATTAAATAATGATGTGTAGACACTGGATTAATATCTTTAATGCATGTGACATCTTCATCCTAGTAACAAAAACATAAGTTTATGCATGTTATATACACTCACACACATATATATATTAGATACATTTATATGTGTACAAATTATATCTGTCAAATACAAATAATTTGGAGGTTAGTCTCCTAACCTTTGGAGGTTAGTACCTCATAAATTTTTTCACCAGATTCCTCGTTTCTAATAATTTTACAGAAGATACAATTAGATACAAATTGCTGTGTTTGAGCCATTGAGATTTAATTAATTTCGATGATAATCAATTCGACGATACCTAATGATAATTTCTCCTGGAAGCCCGAGTATCTGCTCTAAAATAAACACAAAAATGCCCTTCCCCGCGCACAACTGCTCACTAAAGAAATGAATGTAAACTACACAGTAATATCCATTTTTCTTCAATACTCCTGTTGGAGATAAATCGCTGAAGTTTTTATTAATTTGATAGATTTATTTTAGCGATTTCAGCGACTTACTTTCATCAACAGCACCTGATTTATTATTATAAAGAACATATACAATTTATTATAAATATTTGTTATAAATTTTACAAATACTTTCTAAAGATGTGAAAATATACGTAAAAATCGTTTATATAAAGGGTGTATAGAATATTATCAACCTTTGTTTAAGTATGAATTATTTAAAAGTATAATGAAAATTGAGATATAATGTAGCATTGAAACATCAAAAATATCTCAGACACGTAAATAATTACCAATTACGATTAAAGGATTAAATTAATAATGCCACAAAGCAAAGCGTGAAATGTACAACGATACCCGGTTGTCAAAATCATGTAAAATACGATTAATTATATTAAATAAACCGTGAATATTTTTCATATGCAATAGAAATATCAAACGATCGCGCAGCGAAGGGAATAATATTTTTTATATACTTGTAAAAGTAATAAAAATTAATCCAAAACACGAATGAACCAACATTATAATAAGGGTATCCAAAACTAAAATGTATACTAAGGGTCAAATAAAAGTTATATATTTTAAATAAAAAATACAAAAGAATCATTAAGTATTTACTAATTTAAATAACTACACTTTATTTCTTATTTAGTGTATTAAATAATTATTATAAGTTTCTCCCAATCTGTTTAATATTTTTTATTTTAAATAAATAGTTTTTTATCGATTCCTACGATTTTCTTTTAAATAAGCTTCTAAAACTTATATTATATTTTTTATTTTAAGTAAGTCGTAACAGTTATTTTATCGAACATGATCGATATTATACGTAAGAATTTAAAGAATTTTTGTAAGAGAGGATAATTAATAATTATTGCAGCAATAGTAGTGTCATAATTAATTTTTTAGTTGAAAAATTAAATTACTCGTATGATTAATAAGATATTTAATACTTTTAACCAAAGCTGTAATGAGCGCAAATTGTTTCGCAATA
>NW_017259486.1:0-453 GCF_001594045.1 Atta colombica
TTTAAAGAAAAGAAATTTATACCTTCAGACTCTTCTATTTGATCTATAGATAAGAAGAAAGTATCTAAATATATTGCACCTTCATTTAAACAATTATTTAAAGTTTTATGGTGAATATTAATTGAATCATACATATGTTGTTTTGATTCAAATATATATAACAAAGTAAAATCTTCTACATTGTAAATATATACAGGAGTACCTCTTTGTTTACGCAATCTATCTCTTATTTCTAGACTCATGGGCTCATGATAACCTGAGCTTTTTGCTATTAAATCTACATTTAAACTCGGCTTTAAAGTATCAATAAAATGTTGTTCTAAACATACAACTTCTTCTAAACTTGTATTTTCATTCATTATATATATAGACAGATTTGTATCTTGAAATCCATGTTTATTAAAATAACGTAATACTCTACGAGCTTTAGTATTAAGAATAGAAGGTATAAAA
>NW_017259486.1:553-810 GCF_001594045.1 Atta colombica
AGCTTATTCTGTTCTATAAATTAATAGAATGACCTACATATTTATGATTCTTGCTTTCTCAAATGTATACTCCTTTTTGGTTTTTAGTTACTTTTAATACAAGATTTCTATTGTTAAAAGGATTTTCTATATATATTTTAGTATATTTAGGTATTTGATTAACATCATCATTATTTCTATTAGATTTGTTATTTTTACTATTTGTAATAATAATAGAGTTAGACTGGTTATTACATAATGTTAAATTAGTTGCTAGC
>NW_017259487.1:0-369 GCF_001594045.1 Atta colombica
AACAAAATAGAGCTTGCGCCTGAAATTTTTAGACACTCCTGTTTACTCTTTACAGGGTCTGTGCCCCACATAAACTGTCCCCTAGCGATAGTTCCTTACCAAAGGGTACCTACTATAATAAATATAGTAAATTGAATTAGGCTGATCTACTAGTATAAAGATAGACTATAGCTTAATAAATTGACTCAGTAAAGCCAAATAAACTAGAATCTACTTATACTCCTAAACCAATTCATTCATATGAAAGAAAAATAAAGGTTTCTCATTGTCATAAACCAACTACCTTATAATCTGAAAATTGTCTAACATAATCTATAATTAGTGACAGTAAAGCTGCATAGGGTCTTCTCGTCTAACTAGAGGTAAGCA
>NW_017259487.1:482-846 GCF_001594045.1 Atta colombica
CATCCGATATGAAAATTTCTTTTCTTTAAAACCGGTTGGACCATATCATCAATTTACAACTTTGTATATAAGTATTATTCTATTCTGAAAAAAATAATTGTTTATTTCACAGAAGGATGTAGAAAAATTTCCATTTTAATAATATAAAATAGGTAAATTGTTCAGCGTATGGCCTCTGAAGATTTTAAATAATTAAGTTTATATTACTCCAAATTTTTACTATTCATGTTTTAAATTAACTATATCTATAGTTTCTTGTAGTGTTCTTTTTCTTGATTTACCTTTTGTATCCGGATTATAAGAATAAACTAATTCTATTAAATGAATTATTTCATATTTACTAAAAGTTTTGTTTCTATTATCG
>NW_017259488.1:0-299 GCF_001594045.1 Atta colombica
CTTAAGCTTATGGTTATATTTAAGTAACGGCCTCTAAGTTTATAAGATCTAAAGATTAAAACGATGAGAAAACCTTTTTTACTAAAGACGACATTTTAGTGTAAAATGTACTGGAAAAATAGTAAATATATTTATAGTTATTAACTATAAATGAAGAATAACCGTACCTAAAATCTGAAACAAGTAAGCTAGTAGAGAATACGAAGGCGTAAATGAGCTAACAATCATAAAGTAGGGGGTAGGCTCCCACATTGTGAATAAGAATCAAACTCCGGGGACACCCTAAAGCTCCTAATACC
>NW_017259488.1:399-665 GCF_001594045.1 Atta colombica
AAACTTAATTACGAAAGTATTAAGCGGACCAACTAATCACTGGTGTAAGGTAATAAGTTAGGTAGATTCTAGTAATAGAAATGGGTTATCGCGGATCTAAGTCAGTATGACATAAAAATCTTACTGTAAAAGAGCAACGAGTAGATGGTTCTTCAATATTTAAAAATATTGTAAGGTGTACTCTAGCCCCCAAGGAAACTTGGTATTTGGATAAGTAATCTAATAACAAAATTTCAATCTTTACTTAAAATAAGTAGAAATTAATT
>NW_017259489.1:0-21900 GCF_001594045.1 Atta colombica
TATATATATATATATATATATGTGTGTGTATATTCATGACGAGATGGATATTATTCAAACCTAGTTCAAAGAATGACAAATAAAAAATAAAAAGAACTTAAAGATTTCGTTTAAGACTAATAAAAAAAATTTCCCTTCGAAACGCCGCGTCGATTCCGCGTCGCCAGTGATCGATGTCCTGATATCACCGACCAGACAATGAGATCATTGCCTGGAATAAACTAGAAGCAATAATTTTATGCCACTGTGCGTGTATCGAGGAACACCCTCACGCTCCATCGTGCTTCGGCGCGCGGTTGCGCAACGATTTATTTTCCACAGTAATATGCAATATAGCGCGTAGCTGTAGTACAACTGGCCTTGAATAAGATAGGCATTGCACGACGGCATAATGTACGTTGGCGCGGCACGGAGCGGCCAGCTGCATGCTGGAAAGCCCTGCATCATCGTTGTCGTCGTCATTGCGCGGCATCAACCTCTTCTTCGTCCTCTTCATCGAACGCTACCGTTATTCCGATGAAATGGACCAATGTCGAACGAATACTCAGCAGCTCCGTTCTCTTATTAGAGATGTTATCTTTATATTAATCCAAGTCAGACACGAGATATAAAACGCGGAGTTGATGCTTTGTACATAGATTTAGAGACGTAAATGACGACGTTATTCAAACACCGTCCAACACCGTTATTCAGTGTCCACTTTCTGGAAGAAAGAGATAACCGGTATAAAAACAGTTCACTATAAAAAGGATAATAAATTCAAGGTCATCATTACTCCCACCGATTATCTACGACATTCAAAGAGAAAGTAAAAGAGGTAGATCACTATCTACCTACAGATTTAGCACCTTGATCCGACTAACTAACGTTTAACTAACTTGGTAGTGCAATCAGGAATTATGGTAAGGGTCCATCGTCGCTATGTCAACGGAGGAAGCAGTTGGAGTAACCTTCAAAGCGCGGTCGGATCGACATGACAATGCCCTGCCCGCGCCACTCTGTGTACTTACCATTCGGTATCCAGAAACTACTGTTTGCCTCGCTAATTAGACACGTAGTACGTAGTACGCGCTCTGGTCATGTATATATTCGTGAGAGGCAACGTGGAAGGATTGAGGGTTAGAGGAAGAGGGAGGGAGGGGGAGAGAGAGAGAGAGAGAGAGAGAGAGAGAGAGAGAGAGAGAGAGAGAGAGAGAGAGAGAGAGGAGGGAGAACGTGTGAGAGACAGATCGAAACGCGATGTACGTCTCCCTACTGGAATACATACTGGTGTTCGAACATGTACGTTGGATATTGATCCAGGTTCCTGGCTACATAGATCACGCCAAACACCATGGATAACCGCTGGGACGCTCCAAGATTACCTTGGTCCACTGCCTTACTGCTCCTGGATTGGCGAACGCACCCACAACTCCGCACCGGCTGAGTACTCCTCAAGACCTGTTATCAAAACTGGTACATCCCACGCGATATATGACGATAATGCCCGGTAGTGCCCGACGCGACAACAAACATCGCCTCTCCGTACATATGTGCTCCGTAATAAGTCGATTTGTAATCAGAAGGGAATCGGTGGAGACGGCGGTAATTGCGATCCAATACACGTCCTTTAGCTAATTCTGGAGTACAGGATCGGAAAATTGAGTGTCTCGGTTATATCTCCCTATCTCTCGAGCAATAATCGTTTAATGAATATGCATTGTAAGATTTACTATCTTTTATTAAGAATTTTAGCACGCGAAAATATTCTTTGACTAAAGAGACGTAAGCAAAAGCTTTTATATTCCAGAGATTGATGGATTATTTAATATGTCAATTAATATGTTGATAATCTATAATGTGATCAAAGATATAGCATGATAGACGGCGATAATATCATGTTGATCTTGTTTCCTCGACAAACATTCGCGTTGGTGTGCTATTACCAATCGATTTGCAATTAGCAGAGATGTTAGGATGATTCAGTGTGCACAGTCGCGCTAATTCTCTGTCATGTTAGGGAGCGTTCTGTATTTGTTTTAGCCAAACTGCATAAGCTCCATTATAGATTATCGACTTCTTGACTCCTGTAAATCCCGGATATCCTTGAATTACGGTTAAAATTACACAACATTATTACAAGGCATTATGGCAATTCCTGCTACGATGGGAATCTTTGTTTCTTTCTTGTGTTAAGGACGCGCATGAACGTTATTAGCGTAAAAGCAGATATGTACGTGTTACGCAATTAGCTCTCTGATTCATCGAGTAAATCTCGGATTCGCGGTGTAGACGTCAGTAAGTACACTTTTGGTAAATGCGTGCCTGCGTGAGAGCGTTCGTGCGTGCGATGCATTTCAGACACCTGCGTATCATAAAATTGACGATGAGTCTTTCTTCTTCCGTGAGAATGGAAAACAGTCATCGCGTAAGAATCGTCTCATCTCGGTAATCGTGAACATCCGAGTGCATGAATGTTGTTTCCACAAAAGGTAGTGAGACGTTATTAGAACCTTTCGTAAATCTCCGATTGACGTCACTTTCAAATTCCTCATTTTCATTCCGCATCACTCGATTCAATTCACTGTCTCGTTACATTGTGATTATTCGTTTACTTTTCACAAAATTACGGCCTTTTTTAATATGATCTAATTATAATATAACAATTTCCAGTAAAGGAGAATTTTTTAAATATGATAACCTTTTTCACGACTTATTTAATTATTTAACGAAAACTGTCAACATATACATACAAACTTTCGTACTAAAAGGTCGCTTTTGACACGTGCTAACGTGAAACATTACAGTCGGCTCAGGCTATTTCTTCGCACAGGCCATAAACCAAACAACTACCGTCGAAAAACGTGACGAACATAAAAAAATGTATTAACACTCGCGGTCATAGAACTTTACAAATATATATCTTCGAGGGGCATCACCCATGTGAATCGGTCGCTTGACAGGTATCGATTTATGGAATCTCTTCTTATTTTTCACGTGCAACATTATTACAACGAAAGGTTACGCTTCACCGATCGACGCAGAGTGTCATGTGACGAAGGACATAAACGTGAAGAGAACTTCCAGTTACGAGCATAAAAAGAACATTAACGCGCCCGTAGAAATTTACAAGTATGTTCTTTGTAGAGCGCCAATAGGGCAACACTTTTCTTTGTCAGTCACTCATCTGACAGGCATCGATTTACAAAAAAAGAGGGGAAGGAGTTACACCCGTTAAGCGGCCGTTAGAACGTCCAACGATCAATTTTTTAATGTGCCTTACAAAGTTGTCCATAAAACGACCGGCTGCTAACGTTAATGGTGTCTCAACGGGGCGCAGGTTTAAGACTTCTCGTAAGTTTACTTTCGGGTCGGCGTAATTTTGTATTCCCGTACGGAAACATGGACATATACTGAGATCATCCCGTGATACGTATTTCGCGCGTTCGATTTATCATTACTTATTTTAAGACTTTATAATAATTCGCAGATATAATTCGGACTCAATTTCGCATCTTTTAGAATAATTGAACTTTGCGCCATATTTTTGAAATATAATCCTCTTACGCAAGTTTCTGTTCTCGACAAAATAGGAACAGATGTAATCCTTCAGCGTAACAACGCACTGCAATTTTTTTCCGCGTATATTTCGTTCTTCGCTTTTTTCTTTTTTGTAATTTTGTCCTTTTGTGGATGGCACAAGACAGAACAGTACCAGCTGACGAGGGTTTCGAACTTCGGCCTTTTCTCGAATTTCTTCCAGCCGCGGTCGCTTGCCCTCTCTGGAAGCTCCTTCGCCCCCGAGACGCGTGATTTATTTTCACTGGCACCGCGCGACACGTGTTGCCTCGTAACACGTGGCTGTGCTTACATTTCGTAGCTGCGTGTACGCGGCACGTACGCACTCATGTACGCACGCACGCGTGCATCGACCGCATGTTATCTCAACGTCACGCCACGTATTGTTTTAAGGTCATCTCCTGAACCTGCATTGAACGCGAATAGCAACTTGAATTGTTATTTCGGGAAAGAATAACTCTTAGATGAAGAAACAGTGCTACTGTTGTAAAATAGAAGTCGGGAGTCGCGTGATGCGACGAATTTTTCGCAAATCATCATCTATGTGTATCTGATAATTCTCACAATACAGAGGATAAATGATATGTAGCAGTAATTCATAAATGATATGTAGCAGTAATTCATCGCGTGAATGATAATGTCATAGATCATCATCTTGAGAGATAACACACAACAAAGACGCGGATCTAAAAAAAAAAAGAAAAAAACGCGGAGTCTATCTGTCTCCCAGCGGTGTTTTAATTAAAAAATTATATATCCTTCGATCGGTAATCGGTACAATTTTCCCCGTCGAGGCATGCATAATGTCGGGCCATTACGGCTCCTTAATCGCTGGCAATCGCAGTCGCGCACTATCAGCGGTTAGATCGATCACCGGTCGCGCCGGCGACTTTCAGATATATCGCGTCGCATTGTATTGCATCGCATCGCATCGCATCGTGGAGACGCATTGTCTCCGTGCGCGCACGACGCGACTCGATGCCATTAGCATCGTTAATCATAGAGCTTACGGGCACATTTCGCGCGATGGGGAGAGAGAGAGAGAGAGAGAGAGAGAGAGAGAGAGAGAGAGAGAGAGAAGTAGAGATCCAGAAATACACGCGTGCACGCGTGAGCCTCTCCAGGGATCCTTGAACGAGGCACCTTAACGATCGATCGAAAAGGCCGTTACGCGATGTGCAATTAGAGATGAGATTACGAAAGGGAATACCTCCTATTCATTAGAATCTTCGCCAGCCAGAGAGCGCACTGTCTCTCGCTAAGAGAGTTCGCTCACGAGACCATCGTCGTCGTCGTCGTCGTCGTCGTCGTCGTCGATGATCTAAACTTGGCCTTGCTTCCTCTCCCTTTACTCCGATCGCCGCTGTCTCTTCAAGAGACAGAATGAAAGATAGATAGAGAAAGAGAGGTAAGAGTTAATTCCAAGATTACAGGTTGTCCGAGTCTCGCGCTACGATAACCGTCGCGCAACTGCAACGTTCTCGGGATGCAACGGACTTTTTCTTGATGAAGAAGCGTTGAGAGGAGCCCACTTCTTCGATCCGTTGGTAATACAAACACGATTGACCATGACACCGTAACCTTACCTAATCCCTCTGATTGCTTCTTCCGACGGCGGCGATTAGAATCATTAGCTATCTCGTGTCATTAGTATTATTGTGCTCGCGACAATAATAATTTTGTGCGCCGTTTGCATAATGACTTGCAATTATTTATCTGGAGTGCATTGAAAATATTAAACAAAGAAAGAGAAGAGAAAGAAAGAAAGATTCGGATGATATTTTCTAGGTTTGATGATTGGTTGTGCACTCGTGCATTGTATCGTGAATAAATAAGAGTGAACATAAAAAAATATATAGAGCAACGATCTTATCCAACTACGAAAGTAATTTTAGATAGATATTAATATATTTTTACTCTCAGTATCATAATTTTACAGTTATTTAGATATAAATGCATATTGCACTGATTGTGAAAGAAAAATATTTGGTATTTGTGACTATAATTACATTGTATATAAAATAATTATGATATAGAAACTCCATTCTTATGATTATTGCTGCTATAATGTTAGTAATAATAATTATATTTATAATTCTATCAAAGAATATATTAGTTGGCACTGAAAATGATTATAAATTATAGTTAAATTGTAGTAATTATAAATATTTTTGAGTGTATATTAAAACTATTATCAATTATTAAATGTAGTAATGATTTCAATTTTTCTTAAAATAAATAGATTTTTTTATTTTGTACTACATCTTTTCAAAAACTTTAAAACAAAATAATGTTTTCCATTATGTTTTCGAGCTTTCACTCCGGCAAAGTTGTCGGATAAAAATTCTGAAATTATAAACATAGGACGGATGTATTCGACGTATATTATAGATATAGAAAGTATTGAAGTATAGTAGAATATTACACTGAACAAATTTCCTAAATCTAAGTAATATTTTCTTGAATAATACTAAGTAAATATTTTTTTTAATAATGTTGTGTAATAATAATGTAGTGCTTAGGACGCTCGTAATACAAGAGATTCAGGTTCGATTCCCAGCCAGAGGTAATATTTTTTACAATAAATTTATTTACAGTTTTCAACACATTAACATTGAACATCAAAAATTATTAAAAATTGCTAATCAATTTAATTTAATTTGATATATTATTACAATAGTTTAATTGTTTATAAGTCCGGAAAATCAATTCGGCAAGCGATTCGAACTACAAATATAGTATATATACATGTACGTATATAGTGCGTGTGTATATATACGAATACACACGCACGCACGCACGCACACATGCACACACGCATGCACGCACTTAAGCATTACAGATCCAGCTCCGACCAATACAGTTAATTCAACCGGTGCATTTAATTCCTAGTTATAAATATTTCTTTCTTGCAAATACATATTTATTTTAAAAAAGTAATATTTAAATCAAATAAGGAAACGTTTACTTGAAACTAAAGAAGTATTGCTTAGATTTAGGAAATTTTGTTTACAGTACATATCATATTTTCAAAGAAACGTAGCGAAATATTTTGCGTTGTAGATTCTTTTTTATCAAATGGAAAGAAGAAAAAAGCTAGAAAAGAAGCTAGAAGATGGATCAGGTACTTTTGTGGTCAGTCAAGGCATACAGATTCTACAAGAAGAAAAGCACCAAAGAAAAAAAGATTACGAATAACAAAAAAATTGTGACAAAAAGTGATTCTTACATAGTTCGCTACACTTGTAATATATTTATTTTATAACGCAAAGCGGTGACAGCATTGGACGTAAAAATAGCTAAAGTAAACTGCGATTAAAACATAAATCACATAACATAAAATCATACATCTGTAGTAAAATATTTTTTTATTTGAATTCTGATAGTATTATAAGATTTATATCCAAAAGCATCGGTTCTTCTCTTTCAAAATGATTTCTTGGCAGTGAATAGTATAGCCAATAAATGTCGCTCCAGACCCATTACAGCACTTGTATATTTTAGGATCATAATTTTGTTCCAGAACGTTTGCGTGCGAAAACTTCTTGAAGAACGCGGGTTTTATATATATAGATATAATTTTATATACCGGACCAGTAATGTATCTTTTTATATTTGAAAGTTATATAAAACTGAATATATATATAGAATATTTATATATTTCCCCTCTCTTCTTTCTTTTCCTCATATTACTTTTCAAGTTTCTTTATGTAGAACACACTTCGCAGTATGTAAACAAAAATATGACATTAATATCGATAATACCGTATCGATATTACATAATAATGTATCGATTATTTAAAAAGAGCAAAATTTTATAAAAACGAAAACTGTTAAAATTTGCTCCACTTCATTTTATTGAATTATAGAACGTTTTTTTTAATTTACATGTTTTACAAAAGTCTTTTAATTTATTACATTGTGTATTTACATAACAAATATAGAAATGATCAAAACTTTATTTTCGTTCATCACAAATGACGAAATAGTAAGTAAGGTAATTCAGATAATTCACATAATTCAATTACGCATCTGAATTATTAATACTATATTAATATATTTTTATTAATTTAAAGAATGCAGAATTTTGTTAAATTTAAGCGACGTTAAAATTTGTTCTTGCACCGTAGAAATTTTAATGAAATTATTCTAAGTTATTACATGTGCTTGTATGATAAATAAGGCGTTCAAAACATTGCCTCTCCTTACGTTTACTATGACGAAATCGTTTGGATAAACGGCAGGTGAGATAACCCAGATAACCGTTACGATTATCGACAGTCCAATCTCGATCGTCTACGACACGCGAGAGTTTCTTTGTCCTGCGTAAGATTACAATATTATGCGGCAGTGTGCAATCGAACGGCAATTTTCTGCAACGATATCCCCGCATCGTTGACTAATAAAAACTTTTATCACTCAAGTGTCTCTGTCAAAATCAAACCGCACACTATTATTATTGCATGATTCAGTGTGCCAACAACAAAACTAAATACATCTAGTACGCGTAACGAGTTTTCCCATTATTATTACCTCTTATTTTATTATTTCTGTGTCATTGACCGATTGTTCTTACAAACTGCAGTGTGTATACCTTCTTATCAATACTCAACTATACAAAATGAGAAAACATCATTATTGGGCGAATCAATCAAAATTTCTTTTAAGGAAATTTATTATTAATTCTACAATATAAAATTATAATTTTATAATAAGTTAATTTATTAAATTTTGTGAATAATTATATTTATTTGATATTTTTTGTATGTTAGATTTTCTAACATACAAAACAGGTAGCGATATTAGTCACCTAATCTATAGAATCCGTTGCACAATTTTGACAACGGGGACATAATTATGGGCGACGTGATTCGCTGGCGTAAACAAATGAAAAAAAGACCAACGTTTATTATATTGTGAGAGAAATGACGCCATCGAGTGTTGCCGCACCAGCGTCGACATTACGAGACTGCATGAGAGTCAGGCGAGCGTACTACAAAATGAGACACTTCGCTTTTATCAACAGCTCGACGATTTTTGCTTAAAACGCTGACTCAGCGATGATTGTCGCGGGTTAACAGACCGCGACATTTCGTTACTAATGATTTTCTCTCGTACAATCCTACCGTAGCATGAATCCTCAGCGTAATCGAACGCGCGATTGTATCGTTCGTGCGCACAAACGGCACATTAATTGAATTAAATACGCTCATTTCGCGAGTGCGTAACGCACATCGATTAATGACATCTCCAGACCAATTATTCCGTGCAATTAACGTTTCAACAGCGCAATGGTTTGCGATTGTCAAAATTATATCATATCCAGCTCATTGTATATTAAATTGTGATATGTTATATCTAAAGGATACAAATGTTTGCGTGAAGTATATACTTGAAGAATTAATAAATAGGATAATTATCATTATTATTAATGCTATAGTTCCAAGTATAAATCAGTGTTAGAAAAGTGTCTTGAAATCTAAAGTTAAATACATAACTCATAAACCTGTACTTGCACATTTAATGTCGCATCATAAAATATCATTAATACAATTCACAAAAAAGAAACGTATACACTTGATAATAAACAAGTGTATAAATCGCGCGTATCTACTATATTGCAATACGTGAGTATAAGAACTCATTGGGGTGCGGCGCTAACGGACGATATTAAACCGTAATCATCGATAGAAGTAATCAAAAATGTAACGATACCAGTCGACTTAATTATTGCCGCGTTCTATCAGCCGCAAGTAGATCGACCAGCTTAATTAGCCGTAAAGCTGCAGCAGATAAACTAGAGATATAGAGAGCGTGTTGCCTATGAATAACGGAAAGGAAATTAGGCGTCGGCCAATGGCGAGCAAGCAAGTGAGCGAACGAACGTACGATTGCCCGCGGGCGTTATTGTGCCGGTACACTTGCAGTTTCCGCGAGTGCGAGCACTCCCGTTGCTCGCATCGCCACGCTCAGGAGGTCCTTTTAATTATAACCATTTTCCGCGATTAGGGAATCCGTATCTCGGCTCTTCGTTGCGTGATAGGCGAGTGCCAAGCGGCTGCTAGATGAGATAATTTCTATTTTCCTACATAATCACACCCTTGAGCGCGCTTATCGACCATCTTCCTGTCTTCTTTTATCTTTTTCTCTCTTTTCCTTGTCCCTAGCTCTTTTACGCGTAAAATACAAGGTACAGCAGCCACGAGTTGCTTCGAGACAAATGAGTCGCGTCGTAATTAACACACGCTGTATTATCTTATGATAATTATAATTTCAGATATATATTTTTGATGTCTAGAGGTACAATCGTAAACGTTTTGCTAGCTGTTCTTAATAGAACTGCCACGACTACTTCCGCTAGAAAATGAAATGCATAGCAGATTAGATCGCCAGCCAGATTAAATGTATATGTGTATATATATCTTACGTAATAATTTCTAATTTATATATTTCTAGCCACGTCTCATTTGCATAGATCCAATTTGTAATCATTTTCATTAAAAAGAAAAAGTCAATATAAAGAAAGCCACAATAATCTCGCGATGAATGCAGAAATATTCACGTTATTGAATATCTTTCTTATTTGATTGTTCTATTGCGAACATAGATTCATTGCATAAACTACGTCTACATGAGTCAGAATATGCTTGATTTAAACGAAACATGTGACAACGAGCTCTATTGTAGTCTCATGGCTATTATAGTACGGTGACAGTATCCACGTATATATCGGAGAATAGCTTTGAATATGTTTGAATCGATTTGCAGGATTGTTGGAAGGATCGCGCAGCCTAACCGAACGCCCCGTAGGTTCAGCTGGAACCGGGCCAGCGGCAATTCCGGATGGAAATCTCATTCCAACATGAATATCTTCGTTGTTGAGATTGTATCGTCGTATACGTGGAGTAAGGTCGCAACTAAAAAAAAAGATGCACGCTCTGCCTTATTTACGCGCCAATCACATTATCCTCTTTTTCCTCACGTCTCAAACAAATCACGTTCGATTCTTTCTACGATCATGTCTTTGACTGAGGCACGCATTTGCATTAATCGCTTCCTCGAAATGTTAATTCAGAAATATAAGGATGAAATGATATAGATATGGCGAAACCTTTATATAATATTTAATAAAGAATATCTAATATAATAATAAACATACTGACGTAAGTAAATAATAGTTAATTAGACCTCAAATCAAAATGGTTAAATAGTAATTTAATGATAATTGTTCTTAAATGGTAATTGACAATAAATGAATGTTGCCGATTTATAATCCTAAGAAGATAATGTGAATTTGATGATAATTATGTTAAGGTATGTATTGTTAAACATTATCCTCGTAAATAAAAATGAAATGTTTATAGAGTATTACAATTCATCACTCATGGCTTTCGTATCTATTCTGTTGAAAAACAAGTTTATTTTCAGATAAGAAGAGATCAAGGAAAGGCGGTTTGATTAAAAGTCGCAAGGGATATCATGCTCGTTTAAGATTAATGCAGCAACATTTAGAAGATAAGGGAGATTGTATTAGCAGATCAGATCGTAGAGAGATAGATCACCGTATTAATTGCATCGCAATTAATATCTCATAAAAACATCTTTTTGTCTTGATCGAACGAACTGAGGTCGCACTTGAGACTATTGCCTAATATATATTATATGTATATTACATTCACAATTAAACTAAATATTTTTCATTTTTAAGTATAAAAAAAAATTATATTCGCGCCTCTTTTTGATAACAAATTGCAATAAGACAACTAATTTGCATTTATGGTTTCCTGCTAATATAAATTGCTTTGCAACATTTTAATTCTTTATAATAATAAACTATCTTGATATCTTAAGCAGATTCATATACTCTAATGACTCAGATCCTGAAAGGAATATTTTCCTAATTTATTGCTAGATTAAAATAACGAAAAATTCAGACTGACTAATTTTTCGTATTGCGGTTGGATTAAACTTTTATCGGAAACTTTTCTATTAAACTATTTTGAAATAATGATTACAATGCGATTTGGGAAAGCTACATTTCTGCTACAGCCAGTGTAGAGACTAGTGTAGTGAGTTTTACAAACACACGTGCTGGCAATATCTAGAGGTTTCTTTGACGATGAGTCTAAAGAAAAACTCGAACGTTTCAACGCAGGCTTCGTAAAAGAGCGATTTTTACCTGTAAACCTGACAAAGGATTTTGCGAAATTGTGGAAACTACTTCGTAGTCAGTTCCCTAGTGTATCTTCTGTGCGGGCAGAGAGGAAGAAGAAGAGGCGAAGAAAGTGGGGATGGAAAGAAGTGCAGTGAATTGATGGACATAGTTGATTCTAAATGCGCAGTTTCGTGTTACTCAGGCTAGAGATTCGTAACCCCTGACGACAAAATGAAGATTAGGATTGATTGGTAGAGGGGTAGTTTAAAAACATCGTCGTAGGAATGGGTAGACCTAAGGTTCAGGTTAGTCAACAGGTGTCTAACCTGCCAGCGAAGGCAACCTCTACACAAACAATACATCTGATGCACAAATACAAATCTCCCTTCTCGGATATAACTTAGGACAGAGAGCACAGAGAGAGTAGCAGAAGAGAGGAGGTAGTGGTTGTCGAGACGAACGAGGGAGAGGGGAAAGGGCTCCTATATCTCAACTCACACATTCATTAGAGTACGATCTGAACACGTTTACGGGGGAGGGCGGGGAGACCTGGGCTGTTCGAGACTGCACGTGTTCCTAACCCCTGGCTATCGTTGAGTGGTTCTCAAATTCTTCTTCTTCTTGCATCACCATATACGCCAGGCAAATCCATAAACAGAGATTATAGTCAATGACAATTTTCTAGCAAACAATAAAAAGAAATAACAATTATTTTTAGATTAATTTCAACGCTATATACACAACCAGAATTAATGTAATACATAAGATCAATCTTGTAAAAAAAATATGTTTACTTTTATATTGAACGTCCTTGTGATCGACGAAATATTTGTACGTAACATTTAAATTGCTGTAGTCTTAGGTTAAATTTCATCCATTCAAACAAAATTTAATTTTTAATTATTGCATTTCAAAATTGACTTTATGATAAAAATTGTTATATATGTATTTAAATCAGCTTCATATCAATAATACATTCAAATATTTTTATTGATAATAGCATGATAGAAGCAAATAATAATTTTGATGCGAAAATTGTGCAAAAAACAGCTTGAGAATCACTGAATTCTCTCGCCGCAGGGCACCGTCCGTGACTCATCAGGCCCCTCAGTTCCCTCTTGTACGGGAGCAAGGCCCAAAAATGAACAAAACCTCATCCATAGCGAGCGAAAGGTAGTACCTGATCGATTTACGTCCTACTCACGCTTTCGGGAAATTTACAACGGAAAACGTTGCTATCGCATTTGCGCGCGGGATATATGTTGGCCATCGAAGATATCCATCTTTTTTTTTCTTAATCGGTCCAGGATTCGAAAGAAAAGGCTTGTTGGTGTACAAATTTAATCGAGTTTTAACGTCTTAAGGCTGCATTGAATCTTCAAGGATAATTCTCTTTTCGTTTAAAACGAATCCCTCTTATTCTCTCTAAAAAAGGGATTCGAGTCTCGGTCAAACTGGTCAAAGTCAAGCGATTTTAAACAGTTAGACAATGATTGAATATTGCGTAGCAGATATTCTAAGGTATTGAAATCTTTTGAATATGTAATAGTTTGCTACGCTTATTGGCAAATTATTATTTTCAATATTTTTATTATTTAAGATAAACAAATTTTTTGATTATTATTATATTATTAGATTAAATAATAATGTTTAATATACACATATTTATTTACATCGATAGTAATATTTATGTATAATAATTTTTCCATGATAAATCAAATACAAAAAGTTATATAAAAATTATATCAAAATTATCATCAAATTATTATCAAAAAAGTATATGTTTATGATTATAAAACAGATTATACGTTTTTTCTGACTTACATCGTATTTAATATACACAAGGAATAAATCAAAATCATAATAAAAAAAGTCGGTAGCTTGTCTCTTTAATAGTGTAACTGATACATACTCTACGTTTCGTTGCAAGGTGATAAGCAAATGTAAACAATGTTTCAACGAATTCATGACACTTTAAAGTAATAATTTCGACATTTTTTGATGCAACAATCCTACGTTTTTTCGTAAGATATTCTCTTTAACAAACTGCTACTACCTTTAACCATCTTTTTATCATCGTGTCGTTAAATTCGTTAAACATTAACCCTTTTATGGTTGATGGTACGAGTGTTTACGACTACCGTTTTATTGCGATTGTATCATTGGTAGAACTATTTGCCGAGTCTGATTGATGATGCCATTAACATACAGCTTACATTTTTCTTAATTTCAATCACGCAGAATGGATATATTGAATATGTACAATTACGTATTAGATGGATAATGACTAATGCATAAACATATTGCGCTTTTCCTTAGGCTACACGATATGATGCATATTCCACTTTACCTCTCCATGTGCAGACACCGTAGATAATCTGTCGACATATCGATAGATGAAGGATTATAGAAGCGATTGAAATTTTTCAAGGCTTCATCCGTGGAACTTTACGATAGTACTCTTGACCCGTCTGGTCTATCTCCCTCGCTCTCCGTCTTTCAAGCAGAGTATCGAATTCCCATGCACGTGCATTCGAGCAGTGTCATCACTTTCCATCCCCGATTTACAACCGACGTTACCTACATCGCGCTCTCTCGTTCTGCAGGATATTGTGTTTTAATATCGCCATCACAGTCATAACCCTCCTCCCCATGCCTTGCGCGCACCCCCGTACACAGCAAACGAACATTCGCTCGGGGCGAAGTCTCCTCTGCTCTCTTAGAAAACCATACACCTGTGAGATTCCCATACACTCTGCACACGGTTACCCTCGATTCTCGACCCTTCGATAATGCGAACCTTCCTTCTCTCGCCCAGGTCCCTGAACGTAACCAAAAGGCGAAAGGGAGTCCAATGAACGACCGAGATGGAAAGAGGAGGGAACAAAAATCATGGTGTAACCGTTTCTCCGCAGTGCTCACCATAACACTTGTCCCAAAAGGTTTGTTCTTTTATATTGCATAGGGTAGTAGTACACCTGCGAACTTAGTAAGGGAACTATTGATATGTAGATTTCGGTGTTAAGCTACACCTTTGCGTTCTATAAAAATAAGAAAGCTTCAAGAGTGAAAGAGACAGAAAACATCCTATTGTCAAACGGTAGCCAGAGACGGATGACAGAGACGAGGTCGGATTCGTCTACTTCTTCATTATTACACGAATATATCCTGCGTACCTGCAAGGATCCAGAATAAATACAGGGATCGTTGTCCACCAGGGAGCGAACAGTGACGGTTGTTGATGAAACGATGTCAACGACACGTGCAATTAAAAAGCAAACTCCTTGTATACGTTTCTACTCGAGAAATACTATTGTAAAAGTCTTTGATATATTAATATTGTAAAATATAAAATGTGCGAAATTAGAAATTATGTAAATTGCATTTTTATCATGTTCAATGTATTCAATGTATACTTTGTTATTCAAAAGTGGAACAGATTGATATATTTTTTTTAATACGATAATTATGCTAATGAAACTTATCTCGGCTAAATCACTTTTTTGTAATTTATTAACACAGATAATTGTTTCGACATTTAAAAGGATTACGAATTGATCGAGTTGTTAAACATAATAATGAGAACAAGAGAAAGTGAAGACGAATGAGATGGAACGGTTTTAGGGCGCTGCGTAATTATGACCTTATCGAAAAACGGAGAAAACACACATGTGATCTGTTAAGGAAGATAAAGAAAGAAGAAGGAATATGAAAGAAAAGAGTTAAGAAGGAAAAGAGAGGCTATTACTCTTTGCAAATAATATGAATCATCCTGAAAGTCTTTACATGGTGACTCTAATCCATTCAACGCTGTATGAAAAAAATAAAAGGAAAAAATAAAAGAAAGTATGATAATAAAATCTGTGTGAAAACAAAAGATAACAAGAAAAACTTTTTGTATAATATGTAAATCATCTAAAAAAACTATTATCAGCAAAAAATATTAGCAAAAAAATTGTTAAAACACTTGAAATTAACTTAAAAAAACAAAACAATAAATAATTTAGCTTATAATGATTTTATGCAGCGAAATGTGACGATATTTTGTTTTTAGGTTATTCATTTTTAAAGTAAGTGAATCTAAATGAACTTTTTAATTTTAAATAAATATTTATTAGAGTACTATTAGTATATATAAAAAATTTAATTTAATTCATTATGACCTTATCAATTTATCAATAAGTGCTAAAAAACGTGATTTTACATAAGAATCAAGGCAAACAAATAATTAAATAACTTTTAAATCACAATAAGAGAATTGTGCTTAAATTTTTACAAATATGATATGTGCACATATATTCAAACGTAATAATAGAACAATCTAGAAATCTTTATATTTTTGACCATGCTTTGAGATGTGATAAAATTTATTTTATAAAATAAAATAAAAATTTTGCCTTTAAAAATTTTTTATAATTTTTTTAGAAAGAAGCTATATTCATAAAAGAAAAGAAATACTTTTTCTATGGCGTGGAAAAATGAGTCATTTTATTGAAACATTTTCTCTGTTCCAGAAAGACAATGATTAGAGAAATGAAATTTTACTCATTTGGAAAGAAGCTATCATATCTTAAAGATTTTGAAATAAAAAAAATGTAACTCATTGTTTGGATGCTGACTCGCCATGCTTTCATCCTACTTTCTGTTGGTTAGTCCCGTTTGTGTTTTAGAATACGACATCGTTTTATACTATTCAAAGTGCTTGCTTAGGACAACTGGGCTAATCCCAAACGTGCATGCCTGGACACACTGGATGATGTATGCATCTCTATTCTCGATTTAGACCACACATTCCCTCACCTCTCTAACTGTTTCTCTCTCTCTCTCTCTCTATCTCTCTCTTTCTCTCTCTCTCTCTCTCACATTGCTGTTTCTCTCTCCTTTTGATATCATTCTCTGCGTCCGCTGCGTGATGACCTGCCATCTATACCAGCCACTCGAGAATGATTCGACGTCCAGTAGACGTTTAGATTTACTTTCTGCTACTCGCGCTGACAACTCGCCGTAATTATCAGCCACTTTAGATCTGGGTCACTGTTAGCCATGTGTCGGGAGCAACAAGAGCGAAGAAATGGCTTTGCTAACGATTTCGTTTTCTATGGCAGCTGGAAATACTAGACACGAGTATAAGCTGTGCACGAGTTAAGCTTTCAGCGAGTGAAGAATGATAGACTGTCCCATACACGTTGTATATCTTTTTCCATCTTCTTGCTACCACACAGGCAGTTCCTGTAGAAATCAAATGGCGTAATTATGTAATTTTAGCGGCATAATTATATAACTAAATTATCATAATTTTCTAAGACATATTTATGTATGGAAATACTCTTTTGAATCAGATATGAATCTTAGATGCGTGTGATACAATATTAAAAAGATACAAACACTAATCACAGCACGTTATTATCGCTATCAAGAAAATTGTGATCATTGCAGTTTACTGATAAATATTCCTCGCGGCAATACAGATTTCACCTAGGCTTAATAATTATCTATTTTCATAAATAAGTATTTCTTTCTTGTGGTATATTTCCGATATTGAGTAAGTCGTCTGCAGATCGAATCCATTTGGATTCATGGTTGCCACAGTAGGTAGCCAATCTACTTGTTATTCACGATTAAGCATCTATTCTCTACCTCCACTTATCTAACTGTCGCTTTCAATCTCTGTCGACGTATTCGTCGGGAGTACAGACTGACATCGGGTTGCATACAGTAGCTAACCCCTTCGTGGTCTCTTTCTGAAGTCTATATCGATCTATATCGCTAACTTATGCGCGCTACCGTGGATCGTTATCTCGGAGGTAGCTAGGGTTTAAGTCAAAGAGAAATGAATAAGCTGGAGCAATAAAATAATCGCATTAATAGTTTTCTATCACAAAATTAGAAAAAGACATTTGACCATTGTGTAACGACGAAGTGAGAGTGACCATTATCCAAGTAATAACAAATGAATATGTATAATAATGTTTATAAACAGGTTTGCAGATATTGAATTATCGAACGTTATCTCTTATACCCGTGAAACTCCCTAATAAATACAGATACATCGTAAATACACCGTCGATACATCGTATTCGATAATTAGAGAAAGTAAGATATTGCGATTGCATAATTTGCAAATGTTTAGAAGGGCGTAGATCGATATTTTTTTATTGATATTTAATTTGCAATTATTACTTTCTTATCTTTACCATTTATTTATAATTTTTATTTCTTTTACCTAAACCAAAAAAAATAACATGTTATAATGAATAAATAAAATGCTGTTTGTCACGTAATGATGATATAAAAAAAAAAGAATACTAAAATAATAAGTTAATGAAGTATAATAACACATATAAATAACTAGCATTACAACAAGCTGTAGATTTATATTTCTTTAAATCATCCGCGGTCAAACGTAATCAATAAACTGTATTGATTAATATTTAATAACTGTTCATCCGAGGAGTCAATAATTCGAGGAAGAAAATGTAGATTCAATTAGAGATCGCTACTATTGTTGCTTCGCATAATCTGCGTGATTGTTCATAAATATTAGTTTACCCATGTCTGGTATCGTCAATACAGGTAGCGCGTCCAGAAGTCGCGTGGTACCGTGAGTTTGTTACGGCGCTCGAGGGTCATGGCATAACTCACTTCTATGACTATTTTATGGTTCGCCTCTAGTGAGTCATACAGGGTGAGAGAGAGACAATATTGGAAGCCCTTCATCATGTATGGAGCCGTTCGTACGTGTGTAACATGGCGTTTCCGTACAGAGAATAGCGTCGGAGAGAGTGAGAGAAAGAGAGCCCCCACGTACCTGTTGAACATCCACATACAACCGACTTACGCCGCGTACTTTACGCACACGCCAGCGTTACGCGCTGAGAGTTACATGGAAGGTGATTCACGTCAAACAAAAGGCTAAACATTGTGTGACCGCGAGTGGAACACGTGTTAGGGAATTTCAGATGTGGACCATGCACATGTATGACATTCTAGGTAGCGGAGGATGAGAGATGAAAGTGTAAAACGACGAAGAACATAATAAGATGTCATACATGCTGTAATATGTGAATAATGGTCGAAGTTATGCTTTAAAACATGAAATTGAACATATCACGATACATGACGTTATTCAGTTATTACTAAAACATTATATTATTGCGCGACAATCTGTTCTATTGAAGATAAGAAGTTCAAAAAGCCAACATACAAATGGTTTAACAATAAATTATAGTGTAAAAAATATTCTCATATCATTTATTTTAATTTTCAAAATTTGTCCTGCGATTTTTTTCCTGTACTTCACTACTGAGAACTTCATGTGTAATCATCTGTATGAAAGAAGGGCGCGTCGATTTTTACGACTTATTTACACGCGATATCGCGTCGCAGTTTACTCGGTTTTCAGATCCACGACGTGTAGGTATAAACGTCGTCAATCGTTTCTCGCCGCCTCTCTCGTCCACCCGGACGTTTCATTACGCGTAATTACTATGGTCTGCGGTCTGTCCTCTTGGCTACAGGTACAGTATTATTTTCATAATAACACACCTACCCTCACCCGCATCCGCGAGTTTTTTTACTCTTTCACGTTACTTATGTCGAAAAAAAAATTCTCGATAAATCTTAGAAGCAGAAGTGAGAAAGAGAAAAGAAATGAAGAACAAGTGGAAAACAGGGTCTCATAAGCAAGAGAGACAGAAAAGAGAGAAAGGGGAAAGAAGCTGGAAAAAAATACAATCAAGCTGTGACCCAATTCAACGAATATAAACCGTTGAGGCTCTTGTCTGGCTAGGGCCCTAAGCTATTGAGGGTTGACTTGCACACAAAACACAATGGATCGGCTCGACATTATTCAATGTGAAAAAAAGCATCATCCCTCTTTCAACAAGGTCAACTTATTGGCGTATTTTTCACTTTGCTAGAAAATCACGAACTAATCCCAATGACAATAGATGGTCTATATTCATTATTTCAACCATTAACGAAAAGATTTGTGGAATGAATAATTGTGAACAGCGCTCGTTATAAAGAAAAGAAAATAAAATACTTGCTACACAAACCAGATCAATAATAAAAAAAAAACGGACAATAATAATATATTCATATAATATTCATATAATATGATATTATTTAATATTTTATATGGATGTATATTTTTTCTTCGTAAAATATTTATAGATATATTAAATTAATACATGTCCATAAAATAATTTTATTAATTAATATTTCTCAACAATTAGAGAATTTTTTATATTACATTAAACGTATTTCAGAAAACTGCATCTAAAGATTATATTCTTACAGCTAAAGTCGAGATTGGATGAAGTTGCAAGTGGCTACGCCACTGAAGCTCAGCTGCACTTTGCTTCCCTCGTGTTTCATTTTTTTCTCCCTTTGCTCGTTCGTTTGTATCTCGACTCGGTTTGGTTCGTTTCGGCTCGGCAATGTTCGGACCTAGAACGGTCTTCCTTTTCTTTCCCTCTCTTTCTCTCTCTCTCTCTCTCTCTCTCTCTCTCTCTTTCGTTGTCTCCCTTTCGCAAGGCCCCTCGCCTCTTTAGCCTCTCGTCATGATCACGGGGCCCCATAGCTATCAGCCACTCGTGTTTACATCGGACCAAGTTGGTGGGGACCTCGACAAAACGACGAACAAGTTAAAGTATCCCTTCTCCCGTCTCTGTTCCTCTCTCTCTCTCTCTCTCTCTCTCTCTCTCTCTCTCTCTGCCTAGTGCGCAGACACGTCAGTTCGATAGCCGGGGAGGAAGAGAAAAACGGAGGACTCAGCACGAATACACATAGAGTGCAGGGGTCTTCACATAGAAAGACACGATGTCCAGAAACTTGGACCATGGATCCACCGAGAATAGAGACTCCAACGAGCGAGTACTCGAGGATTTGTCAAAACAAATCCCCAACCTTTCGTTGAGTCACGTTCTAGTAACAAAAAGAAGTAGGTGAAGATAGATCTCTAGGGGATAAAGTGAACGAGAAAACTGTAACTGATGGATCTTGTTGTCCATTTCCATAAATAAAAGTAACTTCGAAAAAATCTGTTCTGATTTTTGTATTCTAAGATATCGCTCACAATACCACGCTATGCATGAAAATTCAAAATTTAGTAATTACCTAAAAATTCTGTGTCTGAATCGAGATCGGATGAGGAAAAGAAATGAGCTGAAAGAGAAAAAGAGAGTGGACTCTCTCAGATCGGCGGATCCAGGATTACTCGTTATCCTTGAGAAGAGTCTGCGCGCGATGGCCCTCCATGCGCTCGAGGAATATAAGACAAGAAGGAGGGAGTTAGGGGACTTTGCTTTTTCTTCCACCGCTTCTTTTATTCTTTATTTCTCTCCTGCTCTTTCCTCGTCTCGTCCTTTTTAGCTTCCTTGACACCTGTTTCCTGAGATAGATCCGAATCCTTTTGGGATTCAGGTAGAAATTTATGCTATTATAGACAAGATTCGATGGACCTGTCGGATTTATCTGGACCTATACCGGAAATTATATTGTTACTTTCGTATATTTAATGTAATTTGATGCATAATAAAAATAGTAATTTACATATGTAAATTTTTGCGTCTACGATACTTCGAATAAATAAAAATACATACATTTTTAGAATCACATTAATAAAGCTATATTATTACAATTATGCAATCGTTGCATATATTATGCAAAGATCCGGCGAAGAAGAAGAATCGAAAACTTGCATTATTGACGACGTCAGAGAAAGAAAATCAAGACAGTTTTCTCGCTCTCGAGGCGAATTGCTCGTAAATCGATACTAATCATTGCGACGAGAAAAAAAGGTGGAACATCTGTCACGATGGAGGACGTGGCCGATGGCGATCGCTAAGAAGAAACAAGAGACTACTTGCCGTTCGTGTATGTATAAATACGTGCGCAACCTACCGGCGCGTTAGCGCCGCGACGTGAAGGCGCTACTGACAACTCATTCTCCGGTTCAAGGAAGTGCCGGCGAAGATTGGACGGACTCGATGTGGATTAAACTGGTCTCGGGATTCACGGAACCGAATTGCACCAGCAACGGCAACATCCGCAAACGGCTACCTATAGCGCGGCGTGGTCGGTTCAAGGAACCCGATCGCCATAGCGCGCGCGCGCGCTGATTTCAGCGTCTAGAGAGAGAGAGAGAGAGAGAGAGAGAGAGAGAGAGAGAGAGAGAGAGAGAG
>NW_017259489.1:22024-44973 GCF_001594045.1 Atta colombica
GAGAGAGAGAGAGAGAGAGAGAGAGAGAGAGAGAGAGAGAGAGAGAGAGCACCTCTGTCACCGATGTATACGAGCAATTCGTTCCGTTTCAAATCGATATATTTTTATCGCGGCCTAAGATGAGAGCAGAAGTGAAACAGGATTTTCCGGATCCCCGTTTGTCCGCGAGACGCTCGTTCGTGTTGCTATCAGGCTTCATCTCTCACGTGAGGCTGTTGTCGACGCATAATAATCCGATTTGAAACACGATCCTGATACACGATTTCACGCATTTCAGAGTACAGGATTAAACCGTTGCCGTAATCTAAAGTTTGCGGGTGTAGAGATCTCAAGCTGTTGATCAGAAAACGCTCGATCAAACGCGTTTCGATATTAGAAAAGATCGGCAAAGAAACAAAAGTGTGATTTATTCAGATACTTCGATGCTCGGAAGGGAAAGGAAAAAAAAACGGTTTAAATTAATAGTATAATCGCATCTCGAAGCGGCGACCATAACTGCGTCATCAGCAATGCTGGTCGGGGATTCTGGTTGTTGGGCGATTTACCGCAGTTCATCTCTCTGTCCTCCCTTTTTCTGTCTCTTCTTGTTGGCTGTCATTTCTCGTTTGCTACCGTTCATCCATAACCACCAGTGGCACCAGTTGAGTGCTATTGTGTGCTTTGTGAGTCTGAGGAAAGGAAACGAGTGAAAAAAAGAAAGAGAAATTCGTACTACGTGATGGTACCACGTTGAGCGAATTCAGAAAAGCATGAGTGTTTCGCAAAGGCGCGAAACTCTTCGGCCAACAACGGGGTTGATAGAGACGAAGCCATCTCTATCTCGCCGGTGTTAGTCTAGACAAGAAACAAGTGGATTGTAGCTGCTCCCGGTAATTTACTGAAGGCTCCGTGAAAGCAGATAATCCCTCGATAAAGTTAGCTTAAGCAGATACGATATCGGCGAGTACGCGGAAGTGGAAAAGCAAGTATATAAGTAAAGGCAAATAGATAGCAATGAGACTATTGCGAAGAAGATATAATTAATGGCATTTAATTCATCATCAATATTAATTTCTTTTATATTAATCTTTTAAATTAAATTATTTATTGAACTTGGCGGTACTGAAATAAGTTTCTGACAGGACGCACGACGTTACTATATCACGATACTCAAGACAATAATTTCCAGCGGGGAATGAGGCTCACGCACGTCTTACTAACGGCTGTTAACATTATCCGCAGCATGCGTGCGTGCATGCGTGCGTGCGCGAGCGCTGTTATCCACACACACACACACACATACACACACACACACACACACACACACACACACCACCACCACCACCACCACCACACGCGCACGAACACACCTCCGTCAGTGTCGCACGCATCGCGCACATTTAACAATCATGATACACGCACGACGTGCACAGCACTCGATGAACCAAAACAAACCAGTGCCAGCGAGAGCGGGACAAAGAGATGAAGAAGAAGGACAGAAAGTACGGGAAGGACAGGCACATTGGACGAAGAGAGCAGCAGATCAACAAACCCGCCTCCACACGCATTAACACCTTCAAAAGTAACCACGACATCGGACTACACCGACCGACGCAATGATGCTTACATGCACATCGTCGGTGATTTTTTTCTTTCTCTTCTTTCTATCTTTCTTTCTTTTTCATTTTGATCTGCCTCGCGTCAAATTGTAAATACATCATGGAACAAAAGCGCATATTACGAACAACTGAAATCGTTTTGTACATTACATCATGTTGTTGATCGTGCGCGAAGCAGATCTAATGATGTGCATATGTAGAAGGCTGTATATAAAGGTTTCGTCTATGCAAAAATACGGAAACGGGCGATTTGAATTAATTTCGCGATTAGAAGCGAGACGCGAGAATATCGAACGATAACAAGTGTTGCTGGTATTAATAAATTATCGTCGAAGGAGGCTACTACATTCGTTACTCAACCATAAATTATAGCCTCTGAAAAGATCGCTGGTTTCCTCTCTGCCGCTTATAACAGTATTCGCTCGTTTTATATTTCAATTTTATCAGTGCGCTAGTCGTCAGTTCTGCGCACCTGTTCTGTTTCTCTCTCTCTCTCTCTCTCTCTCTCTCTCTCTCTCTTTCTCTTTTGGGGATAGCGCGCGCAGTAATTCAAGAGAAAGAGCCGACGATTTTCCGAAAGACTTTCACCCTTTTCCTGTCTCTATTACGAGCGCAATGGGGCAATGTTGCTATTTAGCACCGCAAACAACACCACTCGCCCCGTCGTGCCGCCACTCTGCCCGAGTAGGTATATTCGATGCGTTCAATCTCCGCGTGCACCATCGCGTCGCGCGCCGGCAAGAACAAGTTCAGACAGGCATCGAGAGGAACGAAGAATGTGAGGATGGAAGAGGGATGGAGCAGAGAGAGAGAGAAAGAGAGAAAGTGAACGAGCGGGCAAAGAGAAGAGAGTGGGAGGACGGTGTCGTTAGTCGGAGCGAGAAAATAGGCGAAGCAACGGCGAAACGGAGATGGAGGAAAACGGAGAGGTCTCTCCCCTCACTGCATTGCGCGCGCGCGAGCGTATGCAGTTTAAGACGCACACTGGGGATCGTGTGTTTCCAGCACGCACACACGTGCGTGAACCAGTCTAACCACCTCATCACGAACAATCTCCTCGTGTTACTCTTTTCCTCTCTCGTTTCTATCGTCCTCCTCGTCTAGCACAGACCGCGTGGTAAGGTCCTCTTTGTTCAAAGGCAATCAGCAGGCCCCGATAACGGGCCTACTCTGTCGTAACCCAAGACACGAATGCATACAGACGCGTCGACGGGGAGCACCGGAGCACGTAGCGAAGACGCAAGACGTAGCAAGACGTAGCAAGACGTAGAGAGAGGAGGGGCGAGAACGCCATGTACGAATACGCACGGCGCGCATCCGCACGCAGAGTACTCGACTACTCGCGTGCAAGCGAGAGATGCGTAAAAGATTCCTCGTAACTCGTAATAGAAAAACGAATCAGCACGGAGATCGTTTTTGCCATGACGCGAATTTCTTAGGATTCTCTTTCTCTCTCTTTCTCTCTCTCTCTCTCTCTCTCTCTCTCTCTCTCTCTCTCGGCGGCTGATCGATGGTTAGTGGCTCGTGGAAATGGTAGCGCGCGCAGTTTCTTTTTCGTGACTCGTTTACGAGCGGCCGCCGTTGATATGCAGAGACAATTTGTTAGCGTGGATGACGATGCCGACGGAAAGCGGATGAAGCAATCGTGTTCCACGAAATGAATCCTGCGACCAGGGATCGCATTAACTGTCGAATCAATAGCTCGTAATCCAATTAACGCCATATATGCGTGTGCGAGCCGCAAGCTTGCTGATCAAAGGATTGATCGCACAGACCGAGCCGTCCCGTTATAATTGCTCCGGCTACCAGTGTTAACGACTTTGCAAATTAAGGATAAATTCCATTTCCGATTGATGAATTCTATCATAACGACTGGCAAGCGTTCATAAACTATTGAAAGTTAGTAATACGGTCTGAAAGACTGCATGTGTCGAAGAATTATCTATTCCATATTGCCTCGATAAATCCAATGGATAGAACCTTCTTCCTGCACAATAACTCAGAAAGTACATCAGATACGTTACGCCTTTTATAATAAACTCTTAACACACACACACACACACACACACACACACACGCACGCACGCACGCACGCACGCACGCACGCACGCACGCATACACACAAACTGTTTTCTGTTATACTTCCTGAAGTATCGATACTCGTCGTAGTACTTGTTGTGATTGCAATACGAAAATTAATGCAATAACTTAAAAAATTGATATTTTGGAATCAATAAATACGAGGACTGAATCCAATTGCATCCAACCATATATTAAATTGGATAATTATCTGCCGAATACATATAAGCTATATACATGTATGGAAAGAACTGTTTTACTGAAGTATCTAAAAATTTAGCTAGCTACAGATATGAAATATTTGTTTGTTTACAGATTTGAAATAATTATTTCGATAATCCAACAAAATTATTTTCTGATCTGTATCTAATCTAATTAAATTTTTAGATATTTTATAGCAAAACCGTTCTTTCTCTGCACGATTGGATTGTGGCTGATCTAAATACAAAGTCTATGTATATATAATATAATCATTTAATCTTCCATCAATATATACATTAAAAACTCTTCTTATTTCTTTTTGATCAAGATATTCGAAAGCCTCTATAAAACCCAACTTCGCGAGTCATGCGGCAGACAAATCGAAAGCGAGATCGCGTGTTGCAACTTCATGTCAACAAACTCGCCGACGCTATTACTATACGCGTACCCTAATTTAATGTGTTAAGGCGTACGTGATCCATATAGCAAGAGCATCTCTTCCGAGCTCGGAAGACGCAGTAGGCATCTCAAGAGAGATTCCGATGACAGCGAGAATGCTATCGTTCTCGCTCCATTGGCTAATGTCACGCGTCGAAAACGATTATTCCGCAGAGGTTCAGCACAGAAAGGGAAGGAAAGATCCAGGTCGCGGCACGCATGAGCGCGCACGCGGCGCGGAATTATTACGAAATGTCTTGGAGCTGTCCGCTAGTGTAGGACTGTGGAGCACGTTTAGGACCGGTTGCATTTTACATAGATCGTCATTCGTGCGGTTGGATCGGCGTGGATTATTAATGGGAAAACTACGAGTGTGGCCGATATTGTCGCCGATCGAATGGGCGCGACAGCGCGCGAGTGGCGCCATTTAGATACGAAGATCGACGGCGAAAGGTTTCTCAGCGCCGTTTTTTCCCACGTCCTTGATGACGTACTCTTCTTATCGTCGACATGCATCCTTTTCGTAATGCGCCAGCATCTAGCATTTCCCTGATTGACGTGCGATAGCTTGTCATGGACCTGAATACAACATTGCACTTTTGCATACCGGCCTGGTACTGAAACCGGTGTTCAGTTGACTATATGCTATGAATAAGATAATAATTCAATCAGATCGTGTATCTTCATGGTGTCACTGTTATTAATTCCGATAATAGCAAGTGGTCGATGCAATGCATATTTAAACACATGCATGTATAAAAATATATATAAAAATTAAAACGCACACATGTATATTTTTCATATCATCATAAACTATTAGCTAAAGTACTATGTAACGCAATGGATAATATTTCCTGACGTATAATGTGTCGATCTAATTACAATGCCGATGATAGAATACAGGATAAACAGCGTGCATGACAAAATAACAACTTTCAAGACGCATCGCGTGAGCGACTCGAAAATACCGCGTACGCGATTTTCTGCTACGGGGAACTTCAGCCGCCCTCAGCTGGTTCTACGAACCCCGCGACCTCGAGAAATACCCCCGAGTGAGGTAACTGATGGTGAGACAGACAGGGGAAGAGCTACGTGTGATACGGTGAAGGCGGTGAACGATGGCGAAAGGTACTCCGCATCTCTGCCATATGATGTCTTTACGCATTCATAGTAACCTAGAAACGAGTCGATGGCGCGTTGTGTATACACCGGGAAAGATTAGCGGTGCAGCGTGCACCGACCACGACGACGCGTGTGCACGTACCGCATACGCGTGTACAGTGTGCATTACTTTCGCCGTTCGGTGAACCGCATCAATGCTATCGCGAGCACGGCTGGTTGACTGGCTGGTTGACTGGCTAGCCGACCAACGTTCGCTGCCAGCCAATGCCGCTGTAGTCTCAACGGTACGACTAGGATTGCTTGGAAGAGAAACTGGTCAACTGGAACCGAAGTTGTGCTACCGCAGAGTTGGACCGGCCGTAGACACGACTGAGTCGTGAAAGACGTGGGTTCGGGTCCAGGACAGCTGGGCAGATACATCGGCCCACGCTGCAGTCGTAACGTATTGCGCTATAAAGTGCAGGACAAGCCGCTCGGTCAGCCGATGCCTCTTCTTTCTTCGTTCCTCGCACAAGAGCAGTCCACTTTTTCGTCTCTTCTCCCTATCCCTCGCCTTCCGCGTCCATGGAGATGCGTAGGAAGAGAAAGGGAAAACGCTGTTGCTAAATACGCAGGTAGAAGAAACTTCAGGATACAGTCGACCCTGATGGAAAGGTCTGGCAGGGGATTCCTCCATTTTTTTTTGGTAGAAAAGACCTCCAAGAATCCTAAAGACGGCTTAGCAACAATCGGAGCTGTTCTACCTGATCTCAAATCGATACCTATTCGTATAATTTTCGGACTAACAAATATTTATTCAAATGTTAGTAGAGGAAATAGCTCAGAAATTATATAAATTCTACTTCTCGGCTCATTTTAATCATATGAAGTATAGAAAATTTTAAATCGCTGATTTATAAATTCATCTTTAGTTTTCTTCTAAATATACAAAAACTCGACATAATATTAAATACTTAAAACTGTATTATTTATAACATACGCCATTTACTGAGAACCGAGAGTTCGCGCAATAAATGATTAACGGAATTAAATTACAATTATTTCCCAAGACAATTCACTTTTTTATGTCTATTTTCACTAACATAAATTAACTTTAATCTCAATTCCATTCCTAATTTTCATCTTTTTTTTAATTCTAAGAATTAAAAGAAAATGAAGAGTAAATTCAATCAAAAAAGTTAATCTAAATTGATGGAAACGCGGGTATTATGCAGTCATCGCAATTTCTAGAAACTCAGCTTTGAAAAGAACTTTAATAATGAAAAAATTCTACGTAAGGAAAAAGAACATAATTCAATGATAATAGCACTTTTAATAAAACAGAGATAACGCTTGTTCTATAATAGATAACTGTAGATAACTATAACGCGATGTTATTTTCTAATATCCATTTATGGATTTATCGTTCGCTCAGGATCTTCTCGTTATCGATGGGTGGCTTCCGACACTATTCCAGCTTACCGGGATGAAACTATAAATTGTCTGGTTCGCCGTCGCGCCAGCGTGGCCCTCGATGAGGCGGGAAGAGAGACGAAGAAGGACAAAGTGCCGGTATATTTAATAGTAGTTAACAGAGAGAACTGGTATTGGTACAGTTCTGTGTACGGAGAGTACTATGTTCGACATCAGTGTTGAGGTATCAGTGGTGGGATACGTGCAGGTGTTGGCCTTGGGCTTCCTAACACCAAGCCTACAATCTCTAAGGCTCGCCTATATACGTGTTTCTCGTACGTTCTGTATGCACCACCACAGAGATTCCGAGTTATTATATACTCATAACGCAATATCGTCAATCCGGGCCTTTGTTTAAGTGGCATTTAGCATGACGGCTCGTTTCGTAAAATCGCGTTTCACGAAAGACGTTAGCTCCGCCGCCCTGCAAACTTCAGAGACGTTCGATTTAACTTCTACCGGATAATCACAAACAGCTATCCTCCCCCCACGCCCACGCGATCAAGGATTTCGATGTGATTAGAACGGCCGGTGCAAGGACAGCTAACTTTCCAGCAGAGAGGTCTATCATTGAATTAATTCGTTTCACAATAGGACAAGGGTATATACTACAATCGTTTCGATTGGCGATTTATTGATGGATCGTAGCTCTTGGAATACTTTTTCAAATGCCCTAAATCATTTCAGTCATGTCGTATTATAATGTTTAGTAATTATTCGTTATATACATATGTTTTCTACATTATGTTTATGAATCGTTTCATCAATATTTACGAGTTAATCACGCCAAGAGAAATTAATATTACTCTTAGGTGTACATCGCTCGTAAATCTAATCTTCTAGTCGTCGGTTACACGACTCGGTCGCCGTAAACTGCGGCGATGCCGAGGGACTCGCATGAATATGTACGTGATATTCCGTGGCTGGCACACGAACCACGAAGGCGTCGGAGATGGCGTCAGCTAGACCGCCGCGCCGCGGATTTATCTCGCGCTTGGTGTGTAGCGAGGTCGACCATTAACGCTATCGTATATATTGTTATTATTCCGGGCGCGCTTTTATGCAAAGCAGACAGGGGACGCGCCTATCGCGATAGCGACCGATCGACGGAAGGCCTTGGAGAAAGTAAGGTATACGCCATCGGCGGCACATCATCGCAGCGAACGGCATCAGCGGCTGTGAGGCGCGTGCATCTCTCACTCGCGTAGCACGGTATGGCTTTCCAGCATCGAGCGGGAATAAATTACCAGTAGTACCGTTACTGTCTCGCGCTTACCCGCCACGCCGTGTTTACTCCGCACCGGCCACGCTGAGAGATGTTCGAGATTTTCAAGATTGATGCCGCCGAGCTGAGCGCGAGCACGAAGCTAAATATTTGCTGTAATAATATCGCTATTATGGCGAAGCCGTATCAGCGAGATATACATGTGTGATTAATATGACCGAGAGTTGGGCACAATGAACTGTTAAGTAAGCACATTTGTGCTCGCGAATATGTTAGACAAAAGTTGAATTGGGAATTAGAAACAAATAAATATTTGATGCTAACATGATTCGACACGAATGTACTTTGGAAAAAATACAGATAATAAGTAGAATATTATAGATTTGTTCATTTAATGAAAACGTTAAAAACATATGTAATATTTTAAATAGATTGCAATAGATATATATTGCAAAACATCTTGTCGTATAAAATTTAACGTTCTGTTATTAATCAGTACACGAAAGAATTTTAATGATAATTTATTGGTTGTTGATGCACGGAATACAAGTGCTAAATGAAAGGATGTGGAAATAAATTATTGTCAATAAGCAATTTGCCTCTCCCACGCGTACACCTGGAACGGTTTATGATGACCGAAGGGTGTATTGCATCAAGTTGTTGTTTCATCATTCTCCGTGACTTTTCGCCTTCACATGCTCACAACAATGCACCGATTCCGTAGATTCCTCATGCCGCGTGCATACTCACGTCAAACATCCTCGCCTGGAATCTCAAACGATTTTTTTCTCTGTTTCTGTCAATCTACTGTCGCCACATAATATATTTCACCGCGATTGCGATAGCGACTGTATAAAAGATTGACGTCTGAATGCAACGATTCCGATATTATTCTTGCTACGCTATATCAAAGATAAATTCGACAAAAAAAAATATAAAAATATTTTCTTACATTTTATATAAAAAATATTTTTTTATATTATTTTATAAAATAAATCCTTTGTATGTGTCATATGTACGACTTTGATCTGAAAAATCTGTTTGTATCTTCCTTCGCTATTATTAATAAAAGTGAAGATTTTATATGATGTCATATTGTATTACGAGGAATAAATCAAACTACACGAACGAGATACCGCGAAATTACCTACGATCGCGCGATGCGTGACGTCAAACTCGGCCACGTGTCGAAGTCAAAGATGGAAGGAGAAGTCCTGTTTAATTCCTATATCAGTTCTAGGAAGAAATAATTTCAGGATATAAATAATGAGATGCTCCGAAGATAACTGTATCCAAGCTAACTCGTAATATTAACGCGTAACACATAAACAAATCTTTACTCTGTTATAAAAAAATAATCAAACATCACATAAAACAGGCCAATTGCATTCGATACGCTATTATTGATGGAACTATGTTATGTAATAAGAAGCCAAATAAAACCTCTGTGTCAGATTTCCAATTGGTATTAAAAATTATCTTGCAATTTTCTTTTTCTCTTGTATGTATATGGCACAAGTTTTGAATAATTCATCTTTTTGAGGTTGGCGCAAATTAACAGCAAACGTCTTGTATTACGTAGAGAAAAAAAATACAATTATTACACTCTCTTCCCGCTCTCTCTTTTCCAATGTGACGCTGAAAAATCCAATCCAAGTGATTACCACAACAGCTTACTCTGAGAAATCGCAAATACACGCGCGTCACCGTCAGGAATTATTGCCATTACGCTGCTGGGATAATTATCGGTTGCGCATGTAACAACACACTAGAGATCGCGTAACGATACGCATCCCGTGACAGACAGTATGCAACAACGCGTATTTATGAGATGTGCTTGATGTCTACCTAATGTCGAATCCATATCAATTTAAATCCTTGTCCGAGTTTCTCTTATTCTTCTATTTCAATTTTCGCATGATACTTGTATCACGTAAACAACATACTTAAGTGTTGAATACTTTTTTAAATTTAGCTAACGTGCTTTTCCTAGATCTTTTAATACATTATCGATTATACAATATTCTGTGACGAGATGAACAATAATCGCTGACGAGTTCTCGAGAATTCATCAATTTCTTGCGAGCAAAAACGTTTTGTGATAATCAAACGTGAGCCGCTGTGGAACCAGCTTAAGCCTCTCTTCGTGACGATGCTCGCGGTCGAGCAGTGCGCCTTGTGACGTCAGTGGTGACCACGTGCTGAACAAGAGGGAGAGTCGGAGAGTAAAGGAGCCTCTCCATGCCTCTCTCGTATCGTATGGAGCGTGGCCCGGGGATCAAGGACGGTTTTACTCGCGAGAAGCGGGGCCCGCGTGTCCCTGCATCTCGTCGTGATGCTGTGGGGAGGAAAGGGAGGTACGTGCAGGAGGCAAGAGTGGCCTGAGGAGAGAAAAAAGAGTGAGAAAGCAAGAGAGAGAGAGAGAGAGAGAGAGAGAGAGAGAGAGAGAGAAGAGGCAGAGGGAGAGTAAGTGAGGGCAGCGACGGAGGGAAAGAAAGGCTGAGCAGCGTGAAGGAGAGAGGGACGCGGACCAAGTTATAATGCTTCGCTCGTCCACTGTCCTGAAGAGGTGAGGAAGAGAGCAAGGGGACAGAGAGTACCCTGTCCACTTGCTCGCTTCAACTTCTTTCTCTCGTCTCTTTCTTATACGGGTCTGCCCCACAGCGTCCCTCCGGTCCTTCCTTCATTCTTCATCCTCGTTGCACTCTTTACGGAGAGATAAAGAGAAGGACGAAGAAAGGAAAGGGACAGCAAAAAGAAGGGGTCAAGAGGGAAGAGAAGGCGGCGGAGGTGGTGGAGGCCACAGGTAGGGAACGGGGGAGACGGGGAAGTTAGGAAAACGTGTCTCAGCCTGCACGACCCGGTACACTACCTACCAAGAATTCTGACCATAACAAAACGCACCATCCGCGTCGCCAAGAAGATCACTCGATCTCGTGAAAAGCGACGGCAGATCTCTAAACAATGTCACAAGGAAAAGAAGACTTCAGACAAATAAACATTACGATGTCTCTGTTATTTCAGTAAACAATTGTGAATTATCAATTCGATTACTCAATCCGTTCTCTTTTTTTCTCTTTTTCGAGTAAAAGAACTTATTGTACGTAGGAATTAACATCATAAATTCATACATAAACAAACAAATAAATTATGAATACAAACAAATAAATTAAAGACTTGAAAAATATAGAACAATAAATTATCGAAAGATTGGCGAGCATCTGGTACAATTATTCAAAAAGTTGCATCTCTCTGTCTCTCTCTGTCTTTCTCTCTCTCTCTCTCTCTCTCTGTCTCTCTCTCTCACACTGTTGTTTATTTCCATTCCGTGCATGCAATAATATTAATTAATTTACAAAACTGTAAAACGATTGCGCATTTAAATGGGAACATCGCAGCACACTTGACATCGAGATAAAGGCCCAAGCAGGTCTATAAATATTACATCCTAGCCCGCTCTCGACCACTAAGTGCTCGCCACGTCGCATCTGGATGCGATCGTGGTTATGCAAAGATTTCCGACAGAAATTATGCAAAAAGTCCTGGTTCACGGTGCAACGGACTGCGTATGATTCGGCGCCGAATCATGGGGAGTCACGAAACGCGCGGGAGAGGACGTTTTCTTTTTTTTTGTCATCGTTGTGAGGAGAGGAGGAGATGGTAGAGGATGAAGACGGAGGAGGGTGAGGGAGGCAGTTAGGAAAACGTGTCCGAGCTTGCACGACCCTGTACAGTCCCATCAACAAGTGTCGGCGACGAAACGCTGCAACGTAGAATCAATGCGTCGCGACGTAACGAAACAATTTTTCGAATTCAAAACCATCAAATAGCGACATCAGTCCCGGTGTCCGAATCGAATTCCTGGCATGAGAGAACATTTCCCCTGAAACGAAATATAATCCTGTTGTTCCGAGCGGACCGGGGCAGGTTGCGCCGTGACTCTTGCGGTGACTATACCGGTTTTAAATTATCATAAACCCCTTAACCCTGCGCGAACTAAATTATTTTTGCTCTTGTTCGCAGCGAGATCTTGCAATAACGCGGGTGTACAGTTTCTTGATATTGAATGTTCTGTTTATCTTCCACGTTTTCGTCGCGGACGGGTTATTGCGACTTACGTTGAAGACGCCTCGGAAGACATCCAGCAGCTTCCCTGCTGGGATCGCGTCAAACCGGTGTGGCGGAAAAAAGTGTGTTATCAGCAACGATTACATTGCTAAATCATTACATAATAATATAAACGTGCTGAATGTAAGCCTACGATGCGCTCGCTCGTTAACTCGCTGATAACGATCGTGACAGATACCGCATTAAATCGAGCGTATCCGTTAGTTCATTATCAGATGGGGAAAATCGAGCCGCGGCAGGATCACTAATATTTTTTTCCGCATAAATTTATGTATATGCAAGATTTGCTCGCGAGTCCCCTCTCCAAGATAAGATAGATTATATTCGCGTATTTCGATTACCGCGTGCGAGAAAAATTCGGATCTGCTCGAGCGAATGAGGGAGATGATTGCGTTGACCTTGAAGGCTCCGCGTCAGTGCACAGCTATAACTGAACCGCGTTATTGCGATACTTTCATAGTGCCACAACGCGACAATAAACTAACGGCCGAGATGATGCCGCGCTGTTCATCGCATTATCTTCCCGCCTGTTATATCTTTTTGCTATGTTCTTCTCTCTTCCTTGACATTATTCACGATGCGACATAACTCCCGCCGCGATACGACCACGTTGGGACAACGGTACTTTCTTATTACCGAGGACCCTAGATTATCTATTTATTTTATTATCTACAGCCCTTTCACACGTGAAAATTAATTGCATTATCGCTATTTTCGTAACCATTATAAAAAGAAATTATAATGAATGTTTAAACACGTAAGTTAAACGTATAAGCATACAATTATGATCCTTTGTATATTTTATATAGAAACAAAAACAATTTGACTTTTTAATTACGATATAGAAGCGAGAAAAAATTAATTTCTTTATTAATCAAATTTATAGTCTTATGTATTGCGTTATAAATATTGAAACGAACTGGAGATGCGTTTATTTTTTTGTATTTGCATCAAAACATTTGATGACGTTGATGTAAGGCTTGTGTATCATGTTGAACACCATGGTATCCAAGAATCGCAGGAAGGTTTCCGTTGCGAAGGTGTGCACCTCTGGTTGCAGAGCCAATGAAACGCATCGCCGGGTAAAGTGAAGTTTACTTACGCGTCGTGCTCGCAAGGCCAGTAAAAGTAATAGGAGCTCGTCGGTATATACAAGCTCGTTGAGACACAAGTCGAATACAACACGGAGACTTTATAGAATATTTCTTTCTCTCCGCTTAGAATCTCCATTGTCCTCGAAACGATGAAGCTCGGCGCACTTCCTCCTTTCGCCTCCAACAAATGTCTCACCGAAAAGACGCGAGCTACTATTGGCATTCGTGATTTTACAATAGCATTAACGCAGTTGTAACTCGATGTAAATATTTATGGTAGCGTAACCAACATGGAAAGTGCATCGATGCCTCCGATGTGTATTTTTGTAAAATATCGTGTGCATGAATATTCAGTGGAGTTTGTTAGACTCGAGCACTCTTGTGTAAAGGGTAGTTAGTATACCGAATAATTGTACTGCGCGAATCCTGATGACTCAATTGTACTAAAGCCGAAGAGACTGAGCATATATTTATTCGTTAAAATGAAACATTGTTCAAAATCAATTCATCATTGAACGACAAAACGACGAGCAATCCAATACGAATTTAATACACCATTGCAATTATTTGCGTGGATTTCTATCTTAGTATCGCGTTATGGCGTGGTAAACTCGAACTCTTTCGTGCTATCGTAGATATTCAATTTCCGGAAGATCCAGGAACGTCGAGAGCTTCCGCTCGTAAAATGCGCGCGTACGACAATCGCAACAATTCGACGGCAAAGATCGCAAGTGTAATGCTCGCATAAAGTCTCGTTCATAGCATTTCCTGACGGCAGATAAGACCTTGAGGGAGGTCAGTATACAAACTAAGCACGCAGGAGGAACGAGAACGAAAAATTAAGAGAGAGAGAGAGAGAGAGAGAGAGAGAGAGAGAGAGAGAGAGACTGAAAGGAAGAAAGATGAGATGAGAATCTGGGTGAAGAGTCGCGATTGCAATTGGGCAATCCGATGTTCCGCACAGCGGAAGCTTAAATGAAAAGAAAATGTGGAATGTGCTATTTCGTGGGTATATCCAAACTGTCGTATCGTTTCGCGTGCTGATCGCGGCTCCTTTCTCGAGGGCGATGCACGTTGTCCTAGGATAAGAGAGAATGATATCAGGACCTACCACTACGCGTGGGCGCTGTCGCGTCGATGTAAGGCAGACAGAAGGAAGAGAATGAACGAGGAAGAGAGAAAAGTGGCCGTACGAGACCCTTAGCATTACCAAGTCAAATACGGCGAGCGTTGCCCGTCGCGGTCGTTGGAAAAATAGCAAGGATGGAGGAATCAAGGAATCCCGACAACAACACTATTGTTCGCCCATATCCCGTGGATGCTTTTCCTAGTGGCAGCGAGGCGTCACGGACAGCGCTTCAATTTACAGGAACAACGTCGCGGGTATATTCTTGGCACCTGGTTTAAACTTCCTCAGGGAGACCCACGGATTGAATTCTTGAAGTTTAACTTCGCGTTGGTAATACTGAATGTTTCTAGGTAGAACCCGAATCTCGGTGTCGCTGACCGATTTATGAACGAGAAGATCCAGGAGAAAAATCGCAAGCATTAAATTTCAAATATGGGAAGATATTGCCATATCATATTCATATTACTTTTTTATTGAAGAATAAATATATATTGATATAATTGAAGATCCTCAGAGAAGCTATGTCATTTATTCGAATTATCAGCTGCAATTGCAGTTCGAATTGTACGCGTGACAGAATCAAAAGTGCAAGCGAGAGCGCGCACATGAGACGGGAAAAAGACAGAGGAGGGAGGGAAATATTGCGTCAGAGATCGCCTACGGAGTTGCTGGCATTTTGCAGCGCGTCGTGTGTTGTATGCTCGAGAGAGTTTATCGTCCTATACTTGGATCGCCGTTACTTGTGCCGCCGCGGTTTCGCGATCGTAGACGCGGGACTCTCGCAGGGATAAGCAAAAAAATTGTCATTCGATTTTCATGGCTCAGTAAATCCTCAGGCCGCCATCGCCGTCGTCGAGTCGCCAAGTGCGCGGCTCTTCGCAATGAGTTTCGCAAGATGATGAGTCTGGAAATGAAGGTTGGCGATATCGAATGATGTCGCTGGCTTCGATAATCGATCAGCAATTACCCGTACCGCTAATTATGATTTCGATCGTTAATAAGTAAGTTGTTTTGATTGGCTGTAAGTATCGTCAAATATGCATAAAATCTTATTATTGAGGCTATCAACTATGATATAATGTTTAAAATCAAGGCTATCATGTTGCCAGATATTAAATCAATTTAATCACCCGATATTTATAATTATAAAGCTCTTTGTTGATACAATGTACAATTATCAATTCCATTTTTAATAGGGAATTAAATATGGATGTAATATTGTATGAGCAATACTATTTTCTTATACAAATGACGTCACTGTATAAACTATCCATTTTTCTTCATACTTGGCATTGAATTAATTCGCAATTTGGTCGACGCATACTAATAGCGAATTCGATTGAACGCACTCAGTGTACACTGCTGCACATTAAAGCCAGCATAGATGACATAAAAATGTGTTTACTATAAATATAGAAACGAGTTAACTCGAAATCTTTATTTTGCTGTTATAGGTAAAATATGTATTTTATAATTTGAAATATTTCTTTAACCTTTACATTCAAATTAAATCAATGTACAACGATTTTAATATACGCATTAATATATCCAATCGAATTCGCTCTAAGATCTTGCACAATTACACAATGATCAATGTCAAGTCAGTGTTGCGACGTTAAACGGGTTACATGCTCGTGACACTCCATAATCATCCTCGATGTTACGTCCATCATCATACAACTGTTTAGCCCAATTCCGTTTGGCTAGTGGTCGAAATAGTAACGCGGTAGAGCATCGATTTCCGTGACGCAATTGCTCCGCAGTGTTCCTGACCTGCCTTCTCGTTTCGTCTTTTTTTTATCTCCCACCATCAGGCCAGCTAAGCAATCGCCAAGAGCCAACCGAGTAGTAATCGCGATCCGAGCATAGGCCACCTCATAACGACGGACAACCAGTAGGTTGTAAAGCCGTCGTAATTCCTGCAGGATAAAAATCCTGGCACACGCTCTCCCCGGTATATCCACCGCTGCCGATGGTGGAGTGGTAGTCGGTAGTGGGGCAGAAAGACTGGCCATTTCTTGCGACACCCTTCGCAGGAGAGACCAGCGTTTTCCGCTCCTTGGCCTTAATTAACATCTGACACGAGTCCACTATACCACCACCGGTCCGTCCCCGCCGCCGTGCCGATCTCCCGCCGGACTTCCAATGTACTACTACTTCTTTTTCCTCTTCTTTTGCCTTCTAATGCCGTTTAATTGCTTCCCCAGCTGTTGAGAAGTGGTTGAAAGAAGTGTTGACCGGTGACTACGCTTACTTAACCCTGAACGTCGTTTTGCCAGGTGCAAAGGCGAGATAGCATCTCACAGATATTTAACTAACTGAAAATTCATGGAATTGATATCGCAACACGCGAACAATTAATCGAACGTGTGCCGCTCATTACACCATAATTAACGCGCTTTTCGAGAGCGAAAATCCAAAACGAGAAAGTACGATTTATTTCGGTCGTTCACAGAACCAGCAAAAAACATCTAAAATAAACATCGAGGACAAATCTCAAGAGATTATTCATTTAATAAAGCTTAAAATTACATGTAACACAAGACGGAAACAAGGTATCTGTAAGCCGCAAGTCACGTTCATAATCATGTACTTTCCGGAGAAGGCAATTTAAGAACCATAAGCACATAAAGCATAATTTGTAAGTCGGAACTGGAACCAATTGTTTTATCATCTGGTATTTATGTGAATAATGTATAATAAGAAATAAGAAAAGAAAGAAAGAAAGGGAGGGAAAAATCAGAGAGAGAGAGAGAGAGAGAGAGAGAGAGAGAGAGAGAGAGAGAGAAACCATCGCCAGGTAGCAGAGAGTGTCGAGATATGAGATCGCGATTGCACGCGGAATCGATAAATCAACGAATGGGGTGATCGATCATAAAAGCGATCACGGCGCGGCTCAGCTCCCAGTGCAGGATGACGATTAGCGCGGATGTTCAGATAATTAGTATATATTCATTTCGCGCGGCTGAATTACGTAATTCTGGAATGCTGTCCCGAGCGCGATTCGTCATTCGGTCGCGAATGCGACCAATCATCGACATCAAAATGAAATTCATTCTTGATGCACTTCAAATTTGATTCCGTTCATTAACGCGACCGAGAGCTCGTTCGATTAATCTTGTCGCGTCGAGAATATTCATTTTATGATAAAATGAATAAATATATTCATTTTATATATATATATTTTATGTATTCATTTATTATCTCTAATATAATAGAATATTTTATATTTTGAAAATACTTCGTATATTAAAAAGCGTTGTTAATATATATATATATGATTAAAAATAAATGACTTGTAATATACGAAGTTCCTTCAAATACGCTGTGACTAATAAGCGATGCCGTGGGCTAATTGCGCAGCACTTGATCATGACGAATTAATTACTGACGGTTCGTCGGATGACGGGTCAAACTTACTTACGTGCTGAGTAAATTGCCATAACACGGTAAGCGCGCATAAATGCATAATAAAACTTTAATTTCTGTATGTATCCGGACACGGTATATCACGGCGCGATATCGATCAGCGAAATCGTAGCCGTGAGAAGCGGAAATGTACGAGAAGACGCGTCCGTGAACGTTGCTGGAAACATAAGAAAAGCCGAGATCGTGAAGGAAACGCGTGCTCTGACCAAATGCGAAGAACAATGGTCCCTGGTTGAAAATTAACATTTTTATACGCAGAACCAACTCCAACACCGATTATGCTGCTACGCGATGTGTTCGGTTTGCATGAAGGCTTATTGTTCTCCAACGGCAACGGCAAATGACGCAGTGCGCCCATAGTAACCTTGGCCTCGTTATTATTTGCTAATCTTCACACTTTGCGATCTCGCGGTGAGCGAAGAGTGCGCGCAGTTCTGCCAGCGCGATAGCTTTGTTTATGAATGTTTCATCCTCGCTTCGGAACGAGCTACGGGCGAAACAAAGATACCGTAATCGAGGCGAGACGAAGAAAGACTTACTCTCATGTCATGCAATAACGATGTGTAGTTATAAAACTAACGTGCTTCTTGGAAATTGCTGTAAATATTTGTGTAACAATTACAAAAAGTGTTAAAAATTAGATAACTATATTTTTTAACCGATACAACATTGGACGATATACATATATACATATATACATCTATCATCTTATCTTGTTTTACATAAGAATCTTTCATTTTTAAAATTTTAAAAATTTTACCTTTTAATATTATAGTTTATATAATATTATATAATAATAAATATAGGATCAAAAAGAGCGTTCTATGTTGAAGGCGGACAATTGACCCACTGCCAGCCTCGCAACCATTCGAATTTTCTCTTAGCGGAAAGAGAACTTTAAACGATACTACGAATTATTATCTCGGAAGTAGTTCGCCGTGGCTCACGCCTGAACAAGCGCTCTCTCGCTCGTCAGAACTGATACCCCACAACACCAATCATATAATCACTATTATCAAGGCATATACAGCGGTAGCGAAATTCAGATAAAATCGCGGTGTCCGACGTTACCTGGAAGATAATGATCGCCGATAGTGTTTCCAGCAGCACGTGATTCCGCGAACTTTATGTCCCATCGTCCAGTTGTATTTGTTGCTCATGCTTTGACCATACACGTGAAACGTGTATATGCGGTATATGCGGGACAGTAATAAAGAGGAGAAGGTGGCAAAGGGGAGGAAGACAAGCTTAGTGAATAGACGAAGGGACGAAAGAGGGGCTCCCCTTGGAGCAATTTTCTACCTTTGTTAAGCAAGCTTTGTATGGCGGAGAGGAAGGAGAAGGAGTCGCTTGGGTACCAGTGATATAAACGAGGCCTGATGCAATTAGTTTTACGAGAGAGAGAGACAGGGTGTATAGGTATATAGACGGCTACTGTGGCATTAAAGTGCCACTAAGGCAGACAGACTCGCACTTTAGTGCTTCTGCGTATGTTGCTGCCAATGAGTCGTAATCGGACGATCGTAGGGAGATTTAGCTCAGGGCTAGGCGAAAGTATCGGCATAGACGATCATACAGATTGCTCGCCGTTGTAAGGGCTGAATTATGTCACGACTGGTACATGTTAAGATCGCAATTTTAATTTCTTCTAAGCGGCACACAAACTAGATTCTAGAATGACGAAAAATCGTGCATAAAAGTCGTATTCTTAAAGCCAATCATAAAATGATCTTGTAAGATACGAATCCCTTTCTCTTACCCGCATAGTAAATTTCGTGGATTCTTATTAATACAGCAATGCACACTTCGCTAAGCAACATCGTGATATCTCATTTGCTTACGCTATAAAGCGTTGAAAAACCGCAACGATTTTCCTAGAGAACTAATTGCGAAAATTAATGAAACTTGTTATACGCATCTTGCTGTGTTGCGTAAGATCAATTGTGTGCGCTTGTACGCACTTTCAGCAATTACACATACAGTGCGGTCTAAGCATCACATATATCGACTTTGCGCAGTAAGGGTTTCAATTATACGGGCTAATGATCGTTGAGAGATCGCAATTTCATTTTCTCTAGGTGAGAATGTTGTTTATAAAAGCGATTTGCATAAAAAGTTCCGCATAAAAAGGATATGAAATATCGGCAAGTTCTTAACATATAATAAGTATAAAAAAATATAGGTTATTATAGCAATAGATTGTCAATATTTTTTTAAAAGATAATAGATTCAAAAAAATAATATGTTGCCTTTAAAGAAATTAAAACTGTTTATTATTAATTAATAATTTTGATATTTATATTAATAAAAATAGATTTTGTGAGAGACGTGCACGACAAATCTACGTAATTACATATACACATCTTTATTAGATATAACGACATCGTCTCTTTAATAAGCACATAAATACTTACTGTGGATACACGCACGTGCAGTCTCTCGATGGGGAAACCGAAAGAGAGCAGATAATAAACCAATTTTCATGTAATATGAAGAAAACTTATTAAAGGTTCGTCGTTTTATACGCGTTATTAGAGACTTCTCGTGACTTTCGTAATGCGAATAATTTTCCTCAGCTACCCGTTTGAAAGCGGATTTAGCAAAGAACCTTTTCTTGATTAGTGCCTGCGTTCTTAGTCCGTTACTGACACCATGAAACTTTGATTCATTTGATTGCTAGATTTCAACGTTGCTTTATCTTGCCCATGAAAAAAATCAAGATATGAAATTTCGAGCATACGCTTTATTTTAAGCAAGAAAATTAAAGATATTAATTTTTATATTTTTAAAAATAATGATAATATATACATGTATTATGCATAGTATTTTTTATCAATAATATAATGTATTATATAAGATCGTAGAATTACGTCTGTGAAAAGGTCAAGCTTATCGGCGCTATATCGTGCGTGTTATGTCTAGAGACACGGTAGTGTCAAAACTTACGTTATGATTGGCAATATTAATACAAGATACGTTATGATTGGCAATATTAATACATGTCTAGATTCCTTTTGTTTAATGTAAATCTTATATAAGTGCATATATCATAGTAATTGATTAATAATCTCTCGTATGATCGAGTATTTATATATATAGAATACATATAGTCTCGTACATGTTGTATACAACTCGAGAAATAATACATGAATAACCGATCACGTAACCAATCGTACGTGTGATTTCGAGTAACAGTTTAGCATTATCAAATCAACTATCCCGAAGCGCTTACCTTTATATATATGTACACGCAACATCTGCACGTATGTGCGACTGGTCGCAACCGGTCAGACGTCACGTCAAACGACTTGAAAAGGACGTCGCATGCAAAACGAATTTTCCTTCCGATTCGGCAATGGCAACCGAAGGCAAGAAGACTCAACGCTGATTACATTCGAGACATTGTCTGTGTGAGATCTCCCCCATACTGCATTATCTACCTTGCGGTTTGCAATAATAACGACGCATACAGAGAGCTTCATTTCACAATGCCTTTGACCGACCATCATTGCGAGGAACCATTTAAATTCTTTGTCATCAAATGGCAAATGCGATTTTCCCGGGTACACCGAGCTCTGAAATATACCTTTACCGAATCAACTGAATCGTCGCGTTGTATTATGTGCTTCAGAGTGCACAGGAGATTTCCGCGAGTTTATTCCTACTACGCATTAAATTTCGTGCGCGCGTATATACGCATTACAAAGAATCTTTATTCGCGGAAAAGACTGCATGAAAGCAAGAATGACTATTAGGCGCGCGCGCGGCATGGATTTCTGCTTGTTAGAATAATTGAGGAGTTGTAAAGCAACGGAGCGTGAATAAAACGTTCTTTTATAGTAATCAAACACTTTCTCTACGAGATACTAGGGATCTTGCTTACAACAAGGTGCAGCGGTACAAAGAATGGATGAGTTAAATCGAAACATCGAAATTGACACATATGTATACATATATATATATATATGTATATTGATATGCATATCAGTAAATAAAAATGTCACTCTTATCATTGCAAGAGTTCCTAATGCAATCCAAATATCGACAATATTTGCTCAAACAAATATGACAAAAATAACGACGAAACACGTGAAAAAGCGATATTTTGCTATATTAGTTATCACTTATCATGTCTGGCGATCGTATTGAGGATGAAAACTTTCTCACGAGACACGTGGCCGACGCGACGGATCTTTATCAGGCAGCTACAGTGATAACAGGAAACCACCGACTTGACCGCAATTTTGCGTTGCAATATCGCAAGGGCTTTACCTCTTGCGCTTACGTGGCACCATCGATAAGCAATCCGGCGTAAACTGATTTATGGGACTAAGTAGGTCGTAGACGTTAATGCGCTTCTCTCTTTCCAGCTTCAGCGCATCTGACATGTCCATTTGAGCGTGTATACACACTTCCGCAGAAATAAATAAGCTTCAACTTTACTTTAGATAAAACCTCCTATGTCACATATGTATATGTACGTATCAAGATAAGTAAGTACCCTATTTATAGCCCGCATTTATTGACTGGACAAAATCATAATCAGTTCTTCGCTTCATTAGAACAAAGAAAAAAAAATCTGACGAAATAAACCGAAGATAAACGAAGTATAACTTAAACCGATATATCTCCCGCTTCGCTGCAGGAACATTGCGAGTTTACCCGAAATACGAGGTTGTTGCCTGTCCGCTGTTAACAATGATATCTCGGGGATCCAAGCAAACACCATTATTTCTGCCTATATCTACTACGCAGATAGTGCTTGCGCTCGGAACGCCGCAAGTCGGGAATGGTCTCTGTAACGAATTTTTCGAGAATACGCTCGAACACAGCGAAGCGAAGCGCGCTGATACCGAAAACGAACGAGGTTAGTAACATTATCGTAAATCTCTGGGCGAAGGCAAAGGAGACTCTTTAAAGACAGATTTATCGAGCGCCCGCAAGAATTTAATTCTGCAGCTTAAACAACGCGGTCATTGCAAAATGAGTAAATCTGTTAGACTTGTACGCGAGGATGAGTTTCAATATATTTCATCTATATATATATATATATA
>NW_017259489.1:45073-55811 GCF_001594045.1 Atta colombica
ACATTCTCTAGTTAATGTTTTAATTAAATTACAATTTTGTCTGAACGAGACATATATTAATTTCAATATGCTAAAAGCGATCAGTTAATGTCGTACCATATAATGTTGAAGTGATATTACCATAGTCTAAGTTATCTCTTGTGCTATATTAACATGTTCAATTAATGAGCTCGGCCGTTATTCGGAACAATCGTGCCGCCATTAATTTCCAAATAACCCGACACCTGGGTCTCATGGATCCGAATTTAGGAATCTTACGACGATGGTCGCAGGTTAAATAGGTCGTGCGTATGATAATATCGCCATTATCGCGCCGCCATAAAGTCGACTAGGGACCGTCAGATTTCGCGGGACACCTGAGTCTTTGTCGAGGACTTAATTAATTAAGGACCCTTCTAGCGATTCGTCGCGCAAGGGTCGAAAGGGTTACGCATTTAACATCGAACAGCTGATGTCCCCTTGTCAACGGCCCGCAAAAGAAGATACTATTACAAATTTATTATTTGGCTTGGGATGCAGCTGTGTAAGCAAGAATGATCCTCGGTCATATTTTTTGTTGTTGAGTCGGTTCATTGTAACATCTCTGATTATATTTCTCTTGGTTCATTGTAACACCTCTAATTATATTTCTCTTGAGATACCTAAAGGAAGTCCAACCATCCTCGCAGACAGAAATATTACTTATCGGTACGTTACCCGGGCATACGTATCTAAATCCAAACTATCTCTGTACACTGTGAATCTTCTAAGATCCTGTTAAGGAAGATCCGACAGAATTTCCATTCTATGCTTCATCGCACAACAAAAGCGCTTGTTGTCATGAATATATTACCCTGCCTGAGATGGAAAACTTGGCTGAGAAATACGGCGAGGCTGTGGCGCAAAGCTACATAGAACCTTCCGGCGCTTCCAAGTTACCGTGCATCCTTATATACGACTTAATTACTTCGCGTCTACGCATTCTCGTGCAACAGCGGTTACTTTGGCGTATATGCTAATCGAAGCACGCGATTCATTCGCGCGCTCACGATATTATGTTATGGTCGGTTACGAGAAAACTGCTATATTAAATTAAAGAGCTATTTAGATCTCGTTTATACACGCTCATTTGCTATTATTTGCGCGATTAACAACTGACGAAAATTAAATCTCACAAAGGTGTTTCAATTCAGCCAACGCGAGACAAGGTATTATAATTAAACCGCATATTTGAATTTCTTTGTTGCTTCTCGTTATTAAATTAGGAAATGTAGATTCGTCATTTAATCGAGTAAAATTTTTTAATATTTCTGAAATAAAGTCATATTTCTGAATAGTATTTCTGAAGCAACAAAAACTGAAAACACTAAGCTGGATTGTGTGATTTGAAATAGCTATCATCGATCGATATTTCGTTTCTTAGAATAGAGTTCGATCGATTCCATATAATTCTTTTTTATCATTAATTGTATTTTTTGAAAATAAATTGGCTTGACTTAGTCGTTTCTGCGAATTATTCCTTCATAACCGAAAAATGGCATTTATTAACGCGCACATGGCATCACGCGATGTAACCTCAATCCACGAAGATTTGCCTCAATTTTCCTAAGAAGATGATCATAATCGATCAGAATAGGCTGCAGAGCGAGCTTCGAGGCGCATATAAAACGCATGCTAAGCGGCGGCATCGTTGCTTTTACGCCTTGGTAAGGGCTCGTATCTCGTGCGATTCGCCTGGCCTCGATATTTACGGCGCGAGATGACGTATCTTTACGAACGTTATAAAGAGTTTGCATCTTGCATCGCTCGTTTCTCGCGGCTGCAGGCAGCCAGGCAGATTCTCGTTCGTGACTGGTTCCGATCGGCCTCCAACCGACGCCGAGGCATTGCGTTGTCGTCTTTGTCGCCCGGTGTGCAGCGACGCGTGATTGTACAGCAACGTTGTCCCAAGCGGCTTATCACGTTGTAAGACACGTAATGCGACAAGACAGATAGGACCTCGGCCTCTCCCTTCCGATCGCAGGGGACTTGCGTGTACCGAATTATGTGACTCGATGTGGTCACGTAAATAGAGATGTACCGTTTGTTTACCATGGCCAAGGACATTGGCTTAACTTTCGAATTCTGCCTGTAGCTACCGAAAGATGCACACTTTCGTGAAAATCACATGATACTTGAATGTGTGGAATATGTGGAACGAGTCACTTGAATAATACGTGCCAGTCGTACGTGTTGAGTAAGGATTAAATAAAAAATGACCATTCGGAATGATATCAATAAAAACGTATATCAATATAACCGGTAAATTTCGAATTTTAATAAAATTACAAGAAGAGTTGTATAAAAATGTCTGTCTGATGACGCATTCAATTATTCGATAGTTTAGGCGGACCCTTATCTATCACCACGTACTGGTGGCAGTGAGGGGCTATTTTACGACCACGTTGCCGAAATCACTGACGATGTGATAATAAAATAATCTAGGTCTTTCGAGTCATTAGGTCGCTCCTTGTTACTTAGCCTCGACGAAGTCCTATGCTTTAACTGCGCACAAAAGTCAGCGATGTGTGTAAACGTGCGATATTCAAACAAAGAATGTAGCATATAAAGATAATATCGTCTTATGTAAAACCTGTAATTAATTACTGAATCATGGCAATTTAATTATTCAAAAAATAATAATGTCACGTTATATATTTAATACATGATTATTAAATTTCTGATATTATATGTATATATAATATTAGTGATAATAATATATTGATGCAAGAAGTGCCGAAAGAAGATTCTTAATCATGATATTTCCTTTCTGTCTTTCATATTCAAGTGTTAATATAGCTTATTTTAATTCTTCTAATATTATAGTAGTTAGACAAACAGACTTTCACAAGTCGTATAGGTTTCCAAATTGCACAATGCGATTCATTAAGAGTTAATCATGCGCGCATAACGTGGCGCCATATTAAATTCCGTCTATTCTCGAGTATGCCGCCGCCACCGCCGTCTCGTCGCTGCCGCGTCGAGATATATCCTTAAACGTTATAGCAAGATGTTACGAAAGTCTCGCCCGAACTATCCCCAATAGTTTCCAGACCTTTAACGAGACCCAGACAACAGCAATCTCGGGAGTCGTTTCAGTCCCTCGCCGGGTTATAGTGGCGCAATGCAACAACATACACTTCGCCATACACCATGGAGCAGTAATGTCGCATGGCGTATACTTATACTCCGTTAAGTGGATCCAATCAACTCGGTGGCAGTACGGCAGACGGACAGACGCGAACGAGCGAGCGCGGTGACAGGCGGAGAGCGAAAGAGATCGAGAGAGAATCTCTCATGTTGGTCGGTTATCGAGAGGTGGAGAGTGCGAGTGAGAAAGGGAAGTCGAACAGAGATGACACAGTTATTATGTTACACGCATCTAGAAGAGATAGCGCACAACGTTGACACCCAGGGTGATAGAGCAGCATTCGGTCTGCTCGCTACGATAAACTCCCTTTGTGACGCACCGTTGATTTTCGAATTGGCGTCCAGGACATTGACATCAATCCCGGAAATGAAGTTGCCGACCTCGAATCAAAATCGTCGTCAAGCCCGGCATCGTCGTTGTTGTCGTTTAGTTGGCACTCGCTCGACGTGCAGGATCGTTTCGTTAATAATCCCACTCACATATAAAGGATACTAGCTACGCAGATACTGTGGTACGGAACAATAATGAAACGCGCCGTCGTGATGAAGATAAATTATTCATAAAAGCACAGCTCTCTCTCTCTCTCTCTCTCTCTCTCTCTCTCTCTCTCTCTCTCTCTCTCTTTCTCTCTCTCTTTCTTGAATATATATACATGGCTTCAGGAAAGATCGCTGCGTGTAAACATGCGTGTTAAACGCATCGCATGAAATAGCGTGACTGCATACAATATGTACATGTAATTTAAAGAATTTCCAAGAAAGAACATTCATCTTTCAAACTGTGCAAGAATAAAGGAAGATTAATTTTTGTAATATTCTCCTAATTATCTCTTTAATAAGCGATTTACTTCTTGAGTAAATCTTTTTAAAAAAGAATAATAATTTTGATAAGTAGAATAATAACATTGATAAATATGCTGATATATTGACTTTATTTGTAGAGGAGTGATAAATCGTGAGATCCATCAAGATCATTATGCGCATTAAATTAAAAAGATGATGATACGATGTATCATTATCGATGCATACTTTAAATAGCCACTTATTCGATAATGTTAGAACGATCGTATTATGCAATTATTTGTGAGAATAAACAATAGAAGATATTCAAGTTGTATTTCGGCTACACGTAGGCCGCTTCCGTGAAGCTAATCGCAACTGCGTCGTTCGCTTGCATGTTACGTTATCGAGGAAATAATCCGACGGTGGTACGATGCCTAATGCTTTTATAATATTATGAAAGATAAGATTGACACTGTGATAAACCCGAATAAGTCGATTAGAACGAATAGCATAAGCGATAGATACTCGAATCCATCTAAAACGAGTAAAGAAGGACAGCACACAGATAACCCTCTGAGATATCATATATCTTGCAATTAAATCTGACCCCTGATAGATCGAATGTCTGTGAACAATGAAATCGATGTTTCTTATGTGTCACGCAATTATATAATGATTAGATGTATTCAGTTAACAATCATTATCGTAATCATTATAAAAGAATTATAAAACAATTAATTGGTATTTTGTACCTATCTGTTCTTTTATCTTTTTATCACTTTTGTCAGAAAATGTAAATTAAGTTTACCACATAGAATCTGCTTTGATTCAAGATAATTGGTTAAAAGTGTAATTTAGTGTCTCTCTAATCGTTCTTCTCAAATATAATCGTACTTTTTTAGACTAAAACTCTTTTCATAATGCATTTTAAAATGTGTCCTTTTGCATAGATATTACGGTAGAAAAAAAATTTTCAACATTCTCGATGTACGATAAATAAAAGAGTCCATTAAAGTAGATAACAATGCTAAATTGCGAGGTGTTGCAATCATGTGAACGAAAGAATATTTATACTGCAACATGGCACACATGGACATCCTGCGTTGCCGTAATCAAGATCTTTACATGCTTTTAAAGAGTACCACGCATTTATCACAACTACCCGGAAACGCGCATGGGTCCTAAAACGCCGTCAAACTAATAGCTTTTAAGAACTTAAAATTATCTTAAGTATACTTAACCTACATTTTCAGATGGACTTTCGTCCATGATATAATGTGCGGTCGAATTTATTGTCAAGTAAGTGCGCTATTGTTTCTATTTTACTCTCATACGATGAATAAACTGCAAGCCACTAATTTAATGGTACTAATAGTACTTTTCGTCATTCTGTACACAGATAAAAACCTAAAAATAGTGCTTGTATAAAAATTCATGACATTAGTCACAACAGACAATCTTGGTTACGATCAAAATTGTATTTATTATCAAAGAACTAAAATTTCTAACATTTTCGTAAGAAATTAAGTTCCCTACTTAGACCTATTTCCACTAACGTAGATTAACTTTAATTTCGATTTTAATATAATTCTAATTTTTAGAACTAGAAAGATGAAGAGATAAATTGAATCGAGATTAAAATTAATTTACATCGGAAACTGATGTAAATTATCGGCTTAATATCCACATATTGTAAAATAAATAATATTTACATTTTACTATTAAGTTTATACGCATTTTAGATATTCAAGCAAGAAACGATCAGCTGCTTTGCGGTGACGCTGCAATGTAGCTTTTACTTACGCGCCATTTTAATTAATGATACATAATCATTCCGGGAAAACTTATTTTTCGCAAAAAGCAAATTGCTTACAGCTGAAGTTTCCTCTCCTGGGTACAGTAGTCGGATCAAAACCGTCTACGAAACCTTTTAATCAGGATCGAATCGCCTCGAACTACCGGCTGCTTTCTCCGGGGGTAATCAGGGTTAGAGTTGGGATTATAGGCTGATTGAATTAACCCCGTGTTGCCTGCCCTCGTAAACTCTTACTAAAGTCAAGCCCCGGCTCCTCCCGTCCCGTGTACTCACATTACGGCCTGAAAGAGTATATCCGAGTACGACTCGTTATAGTCCTTTAGAAAGCACACTGTCGAATTTCCGTTTCCTTCTCGTTAATGACTGCAATGCGATATTACATTGGCGGTTTACAGGATCCGTTGTGACAATACATTTTTAACTCATTAAAGTGAATCAGTAATTTTAGTCTCTGAAATAGTTTTAATTTTTTGTTGCGCAGCAACAATCGGTCTTTTAGAAGAATATTAAGTGAAAAATTTAATTTGTGATATTATATATATGTATTCCGGCTTTAGTTTAGAATTATGTTTCAAGATAAACAAATAATCAAAAGCGCGCAATTTGTTTGAACTGGAAATAGTAAAAATTTATACAAATATTATTAGATATCAAGACCCATCTTATTCGAATGTGATCCTCTTCACTCATTTGTCTTTTGGAAGATTTTCATATTTCTAAGTAATTAAAAATGTAACAATAACACGTGTTGTAGATATGACAGAATATACTAATTCGATATAATATTAACAATGGGTTGTAAATAATTTATAAGTCAAAATGTAGTTCCGCGAGAAACTCTCGGAGAATTACGGTGAATTAAATTCAATGAATTAAATTGTCGTAGTATCGGTTTCATAAATAGCAATTCCTACTGCGGAGGAATATATATAAATATGGAAATCGATGCGCGTTATATAATTTAATGATGTTATAGGAGAATGTGATTTATACATCGTGCAAATGTTAATGACTTCGTCGGCAACGAAATAATCTTCTTTTTTTTCCTTTTTTTCCCTCCTGGGAGAGTTGTTATACCCTATATCATACTCTGCGATGATAACTAAAAACATGCATCTCTCACTTTGTCGGCAGCAATTAACGAGACCCCGCGGTCGTAATTGGCACACGTGTCCGATTGTTTCTTTCGATCGGCTTGATGCGCGGGTTGCAATTAACAATCGGGTGCGCGCAGTATTTCTATAGAAGCGTGGAAGACGGAAAACGAAAGTGTGAATTAACGCGCAACGAGGCCGACTTATTGTACGTAGTAAACTCGCGAGTGCTACGTTCGCCGTGAATTTTATTTCGCGTAACGAATATCCTAGATTGCGTGCATACGTGTACGTGTGCGTGCGTACGCTCGGTATATTGCGCGTACTATTACTCCGCTATGTTTATCCGCTTAATTCCTACGTGTGCCACCTGAACCCGTCGAGAGAGAAAGCTGTTTTTCCATACCTGACGCCACTCGTCATACCTACGCCTCGCATTAGTTGCGTTACATACTTCTCGCACTGACCTACGCACACATGCCATGAGATAAACACCGCGATTCAACCGAGACTCGTAAGAAAGATATCCGGCGAACGACACCGCGCTTTACAGTATTCCGATAAAATTATTATTTTTTTTTTATGAAGAACATTCACGTTAATTTCCGGACGCGATAATTCGTTCGCGATGTATAATCGTTATCTTTCTTATATTACTCCATTTGATCGATCGATAAGGCAATTCTAGCATCTTTCGTTGTGAAAACAACGTTCTGATTTGATTTAAGATGCTCCGATTACAATTACCAAGCAGGAGATTATTCTCAGCTACACTAATTGCATCATATATTATCCGCTGACCTAGGCATAAACTGCATCTCTTTGCTGAATGTTTTATAGTAATGCGCGGATCTTCTCGCCGGCAACATATCCTCTGGTTATGATCATTTTTTCTTGACGCACGTGCAATGAAACGCCGAGTTGTCTCTCTCTCTCTCTCTCTCTCTCTCTCTCTCTCTCTCTTCTTTTTTTTACTTCTTCAACATGTGAGACAGGTTGATAGGGTATTATTATTAGCTTATACCGATACGCAACACAACACAACGTTTTTCTTTGCCTCGATTTAATGGACGCGGCAGTATTAATAAGCGAGATTAATTCCTCACCGTGCATTCGCGTTCGTATATCTAATTATGCGCTTATCGCGCACTGCTCGCGCCGATAATAACTTCTCTCCTCCGCATTACGCACTCGTACGTGTGTGTTGCGTTTCACGCATCATTACGTACGTCTATGCTTCATTTCTCGTGTTCATAAAAATAAAAACATATAGACAGTTTCAACGAACTGGTTAATTTTTCGACATTTACTCTCACACTTATTTTCAATAATAAAATATATAAGTTAATAAGGGTATAATAGAGTCAGACGCACTTACCTTCAACCATTAGAATAGAGATGGATCGATTGGAAATATTTAAAGAAGGGAATATATAAAAGAATTTGATACGTCACTTTCAGAATGTATTTGCATTGCTTTTATTATTAAAATAAATTCTATAATGCTTTCTAGCAACAATAAATTATGTAGAAAGATAGTTATTTATAGTGAAGAAATAGTTTATTTTCTATTGAATAATATATTATTTTCGATTTCAACGTCACATATATTTATCAAAATATTATCCGTCCATACTTCTACGAGATGTCATATGGTGACAGTATCGCTTTCTTTACAACGACATATTGAAGCTGTAAAAATGCCAAGCCACATTATCTTCTCTGACTAGCCTTATTCAAATGACGTCTCCACCGCGCGGTGCTAAATAATAAATAGCCAGCGGACTTGAATTTTAACGCGCACAGCGACCGCTTATCGCGGCTCAAGATTATTCAAGCGACATCAAAACCGCGAGTTATATTCGCGCCATTAACTGCCTATCGATGTCGACAATGACTTCAGTCCTACACCTCATTATACGCATCAGTGTTTATATAGATATAAGTCCAAGGTAATCGCGTATGTCACAACGGCACGCGCGCTGAGCTCGTATGCGTGAGCGCGTACACGAACGCTCGGTTGCTCGACCACTCGGTCGCTCACGCTCATGCACGCTACATTGCGCATTGCGCTGCACACTGAGAGCGCATTCACGACGATGCCAACGAGCGCAACTGTGAGTCTCAAGTCATTGATCACCGCGGAAAACGCGGGAAACCTCAACGCGGTGAACTCGGCGAGGCGAAACGGCACTCGCGGTCAGCGACGATACTCGCCATCAAGTCTATAAGGCAAAATCGTATTTTTACAAGTGAAAAACTGGAATCGATGAATGAAAAGACGCACGAAAACATGCGGCAGTGGGACGTGGATCTCCTACTGAGATCGTTTGATTTATTCGATCAATCGCGTCGTCCCACGTTTTCTTACGTTATTTGTCTTGCGGCGTTGCTTCCTTGCTCGTGCAAGAGAATTATAAGGAAGTTACACGAGACAGTGGGTAAGACGAATGCGATTTTCCGCGATGCGTGGGTTCTCACTGCGTAGCGTCGATGGTCACGTCTGACTGCGACGGCGAGAACGTTCCACTCTTCGCTGACCTTGCCGCTCTTCCGCATCGAGATGGCGAACTGGAAACATATGAAGATTCCTCTTGCAGGTAGTATCAGCGATTCGAGATTGCAGATGTTATGTATTCGCGGATCTGTGACAACAAGTTGGATTTTTGAGCCTAGATCGAAGGTCCTTCGATCGATATGCACGTCGATATGCTGATCTTTTTGAATGTTGCATTAGTCGAGAACGGGGCAAGGACTCCGATGCGACTCCGGAGCGCCTCGTTATTGTATTCCGATCGAGAGATAATATATCGTAACACCGATCGCGTAAAATATGCATTTCATACATCATGACTTTAATAGAACTCGACGCCTTACATACAATCTTCATTAGATTTACATATTATCATCGAATTTAATCATAACAATGGACTAATTTAATTACTTACCAATTTTATTGTTATTATTAATTAATACATATTAACTTTATTGTAAATGTATTGTATCTACTGATTAATATTATATAATTTGAATATTTTACTAGGATCTACATATTTTTGTTAAGATAATCTTTGTGATGTTATTGTGGGATAAATGGGCATCAATAAATTGACCAGTCATAAAAGTGTCAACGAAAATGACCCAAAATGGAAAAAAAAACATAGCTAATGTCAATACTTGCATATTTCTAAGAAAAGAATAGTTATAAAACAGAAATAGCTCATAGTAGTTTTTGTTTGAAACAAATTTTCGAATTGGACTTATGGTACTGAAAAATTGACAATCAATTTTAGGTCCATGTATTTTCTCTTTAATGCTGTTCATAAGTATTCTGACGGACAACCCATCGAGTCTAATAATCCACTGCATTACTTTTCGCAAAGGTTGAGAAGATTCATCGATACCTGTGGCTTTCGGCAACTTTGTGTAACTCTGTATTCACGCTTTGAGACTTGTCTGTATTATCATAGGAAGTTTAAGATGGTCATAAAAGTGTTAGAAATTCTTACAATGGTATTGTAAGCAAAATATAGGTTATCGCCACAGTCGAGAGAACATGAGATCTTCCTTGTGGTTAAATAACTTCCGAGGAATGGTCATCGTCACGGCTAAATCTTAAAAAGTTGCCGACACTCGTTCGAAAATTCTCACGATCTGTCAGACACCCTATCAAAGTTTACAAAGTAACGAATATATATAAGCAAAAGTGTTTTAAGAATCTTGCTGTTCCAGGAATCTTCTTCCAGTTCTAAATCGGGATGCATTCCAAGTTTTAAATCTTCACTGCATATCAACAAAATAATAAAACAACAGATAAACAAGGATAATAAAAATCAAACAATTGTTTAATTTCTTTCTTATAATATAATATATATAT
>NW_017259489.1:55911-70173 GCF_001594045.1 Atta colombica
TTTGTTTTACTTTTTCTACCTTTGTTCCCATTCGTTCCAATGCATTCCTTCATCGCGTTTCGACATTTGAACGTCAAGAGATTGATCGAGCGATGTAACGCTTCACGATCGAAGAAGAACAAACTTGATATATCTTGGGCTGTGTTTCACGGCAGTGACGGCGAGGTGACGGATACTGCTTGACGAAAGGGACCAGCCACAAAATTTAATTCTGACGGCCGTTTAAAAGAATTACAGCGCATTAGCGCACACCTTGACCCTCGCGGAATGCAGTCATAAAAAGCGTCACTAAAAAGCATAGTGATGCTCTAAGACTGCCATTGTCATGCATATGTGTATGCAGCGTGCACGCGTTACCGATACAATGAGACCTAACTAGCTATTATGTGAAGCGACAACGGTTGCACGAATTCTCTACTCACTCTACTGGGATACAGATTTTTTTTTCCCGCGCATGTTTTCTTCCGAGAAATGACTTATCTTCTATCTGTGTCGCTCGAAAGAATCGGAGATCATTTATTCCTTGTATTGATTTTGAAAAATTTTATATGAAGCTTTCACATCTTAGAGACAAGTAATTTGAAGAATAAGCTGTATTTACGTTTAGAAGTTCATTTCAATTTTTAGTTTTGAAACGAACAATACGCAGTAATGATGGCAGTATTATTTCCGAAGAAATCGCATATGGCTGACACTTTTGCAATACATCTGAGATCTGAAATAAAAATGTAACCAGTCTCTCTTCATTGATGCTGATCGATGTTTTCATAAGCTCTCGGATCATTGTATACATTGTAACGAATAATTACTTTCAGGCTGCAATTTGCACGGCGATGCCTTGCATGTATTCATCTTATACCTTGACCTGTCAAGAGTCTCCGGGTGCTGGAGGAATTCGTGCTCTCCGATGCTTGACGCAAAGGAGAACAGGTGTCAATATATTCATCATTTGTACTGCTCATCGTTTCCTGCGCAAAGACGCGTGGGAAAGGAAAAGCGTTTGCACACGACAATGTATATCGGGCAGCCGTTTAATCGCAAAATTCCATATTTTCTCACGCTACACAGCTCGGCTTTCCGCCGTTTTCCACATCAGTGGAACGGACGAGCGGAAATCGAGATCCTTAAGGAAACCGCGAAAAAGTGGCTTAATGACAGGTCGAGAATCTAAACCACCATCCAGCTCTCCTCGCACCCGATAATGACGGAAAACAATGGCGAGTGCGCGTACCTGTACGCGTCTTAGGTGTACAATAGCGTTGCCGCACACATGGCGCGTTCCTGTCTTCCTTCGGTTGTCCTCGGTCGACGAAAAAAAGAAGACGAAGGGAGGCGCCGAAGGAAGGAACTACGTGGTTCTACTATGCGGCCTACAATTATTACAATTACTGGCGACCGCCTGCCATTTGTTCGTTAATCGTTACGCTACACTCCACCGACTCTAGCACGCATCTCATAGTCCTCGTACGATGTGCGACTATCATACGAATATTTGCGGTCGCCGAGAACTAACCGAAGAAGAAGGGAAACGCAAGAGACATGTTAACGGTAATTACCGAGATGTAAGCGGTTATTCAATGCAGGAATAGATTTCTGTGGTATGTAAAACTTGCATCGGCACAAGATACCACCAAATAAAAAACACGAAATGATACTTATGGATTTTTCGAATCTATCATCACTGAAAATATTGTGCAGAAATGATAAAAATATGCAAGTTACGATACGACTTCGAGCATATCGACAATCACAGTGTCCTAGAATTTTGTTTTAAAAAAACACTTATATAAATTCGAGAAGAATAGGTAGTAATTTATAAAACTTACCATTATTTCTATATAATAAAAACTAAGGATTTAGTAAGAGACCAAACCAGTATAATTGCTATACATATAAGAGGGATACATTTTAATTTGCTGTCATTCTCGAACTATAGTTTGGCCACCTCCATTTCAAAGCGCACTCGAGTTTGAGAGTTGATTGGTTAAGAACTTAAGAATCTCGGAAGAGTTTCTCCGCCAATCCGCATCTTGCACAGTCTATAGCTTATCTCTATTAGAGAATCCCCCTAAAGAACAATCAATAAATAAATTTTGAAAAAAAGCAAATTAAAAAACTTATAGAAAAAGAATTTCAATAGAATTAATCGATTTGATTTTTCCAGTTAAAAAAAAAGAATGTACTGTACATTTTCATAGAATGAAATCTTTGTAGGAGAAATTTTACCAACAAAAACGAGTATCAATAATAGAGTCGCCAACTGAGAAAAGAGGAGTTTGAGAGAAAGTAAAATGATCTAGTCAGCAAAGCGGCAGAATACAAACGCAGCGAAGAAGAGCGAATGTCATATATCATATTTAAATGACTAGCAATGAATAGCAATTCTTAGGACGAAATATTGAGACACTCGTTCTAACCTTCAATGTCAAGGCAAAATATTTCCAAAACTTCAGGCCATTCCGTAACGAATCAACCAAGATGTCCGTGTAGATCTGTAGATCATTCACGAAATCTCTGCTCCGTTTTATCCCGACACGCTCTATTCTCTCTCATTATGTGATATATAATTTCGGACGGTCTTTGTCAACTAACTTATGCCGGCCATACATCAGCCCGCATTATAACAATCGACTCAGACCTCCTCACGCGCCTCCTAGATCGCAAGGCGACACGCTCGACCCTTTGAAAATGTACGCGAACGAGCGAGCGTATATTCTCGTCGAGAGAAAACCAACGGAATCGCTTTATCAAAAAGTAACGTACTTATGGTCAACTGAGAAACGTCATATAGTTACGCGGAGATTTATGACGCGGACGAATAGTCGCGACGATGAACCAGGAGAGATAGAAGCGTAAATCTCTCGTTTCTCATTTGATTCACAGGAGGACAATTCGTCGGGTGATGACTTCTACCTCGAATAAAGTCAAAGTTGTGCGGACGGAGAGAGTCGAAATTCGAAAATAATTTAATTTATACGTTTAAAGATAAAAGATAGTACCTTTAATAAAGTCGTGAAATCGAATTGATTTATACAGCTATCGCTGAAAGACGAAATCCTACTTTAGATTTTATTTCTCTCCGGATAAAGTAATTCGGCCATGTGGAAGCAAAAACGCTTGATTTCCATCACTCAACTTCATTGCGTATACGGCAGTGTCAGCTATATCTCTTAGAAAAAGGTCATCAAGTCGACTCTATCACCAATACGAACGTTGGAGATCCAAACATCGGGACTTCTACCTTTATTGTTACAAATGACACGGCAGTCAATTCACCTTTGACCCCATCGCGGGTGGGATCGAACAAACAAGAAAGGACTTGTTCTCCCCTTTTACCTCTCGCTTCCTCGACCCTTCCCTTTGTTTTTTCTTTTTTTTTTATACTACCGTCGTTTCCATCGACAAACGCTCCAGGCTGTTCGGTATCGACAACGGTGAGCTATCGCAACTGGAATTCGGTGCATTCATCGCAAGCAGCTACGTCAGCGAGATTCTGGTGGATTAACCGACTCGTTCCATGCGGCTTGCGTTCCTGAAAAATTGGATGAGACTTCGTTGTCGACATTATCGTCGTCGCCGACTGTTTCCGATGAAGGAAGACAAATTCCGTTTACGTTACAACGTAAACAGGGCGACGATCGATAGAGGAAGGTAGGAAAGAGATAGATGCAGATCGAGCTGGTTTATTATGCGCCGGCCATGGATCAGCGACCAATGGTGAATAACAATGCGTCGTGAAACGGCGGTTAGTTCATCAATTGAATAATAGATACAAACGTCTGTGTTAATACTAGGAGAATTGATTGAACGGCGAATTGTTTTCCCTTGTGTTTGTGCTAAAATACGTGCTATGACATTGTGCTATTATGATTCGAAGTATAAACAGAGCCTGAACGATGCTTTTAACACTAGAACTACCAATGATATCCCTTTAGAATTTCTAAAGGTGCTAATTTGATAATTTCCTATCTTTGTTTTCGGTTAGGGAAAAGTTATTTTGTTTGAATTATTTATATTCACATATTTTCACTATTATACACTGTATATATCTAAATACAAAAAGAAACAGTTAAAATGATTAGCGAGCCAAAGTAGCAGTTATCGACGACGATTCTAATGTTAATAGAATGAAGTAATTATTTACTTTTTCTTCTCGTTTCCGAAAATGTATATGTGTGTAGAAAATTAAATTTATTATTGATCGAGAAAGTGAAGATTGAAAAATATAAATAGATTCTGCTTGAAGTGTTACTATTACGAAGATACGCAGAAAATTAGCTGTTTGTAATAGAAAGAGTACTTATGTAACATAGATTCCTGTTTTATTCATCCTCGGCGTGTGCCGTCTACTTCCTTGTTCTCACTGTGATCTTTTTACGCAAGGTACCGCCAAGATCGCTGGAAAATCTGTTATTACGTAACGGTCTGGCGGGAAAAGCGAGACTCGCTTACCCGAGGGCACCCTTTTACATACGATCTTGAATGCCTTTATCTCCGTCTACCTCGCGAGGCGCCACGCGTGTCGAGACGCGTTTCATTGGATTTTCTGCCCGAAGACGTTCAGACAGGTCCCTATTGATTTGATGGTTCGATATATCGTCTTTCCCGGAGTGCGCATGAATTAGCACTTGAAACTTCGTTGGCGACGCATCGGATTACTCACGGATTGCAGCTGCAACAGACGCGTCAATCGCGCCTGTTGTATTACGAGGGTGCCATCGAGAGAGCGTTGCACCGAGCGAATTTGCAAATCGATGGTCTGGCAGCAAAACTGCTGCACGCCGAGAACGCGATCGATCGTAAGAGTAACTCTTCGTCTTGCATTAATCGCACTCGCGGAAGTCATGTTAGCGCTGTTCATTGCATTGATGCGAAGATCATATCGTCGACGTGCATTTTATTTGAGTCTTCGATAGTTGAATCCAAGATAACAAATATACTTGGGAGGTAGAACAATTCTATTGCACGTCGTAAATATTCGTGAGAACCGTTCGTTATAATAATTTCCCGACGATACGTCCATTAACGCGCGGATCGATACCCATTTCACACGTCCAATCTCGCTAGAGATCTCGGCGTCGATCGTTGCTGAGTCACAGTGGATGGAGGGAAAAGATAAACGCGTCTGGCAGCGGGACCAGAACCGCTTTTTCCAATGCGGCCTCCGAGTGATCTAAATGACGAAGTTTACGCACCCGACGCGAAATCGCACTTTCGAATCGCCTGCCATCGAGAGCCGACATCGAAGAATCCAGGAAGAAGAGCGCAGGACGGATAAAAAGAAAGATCCCTTTTGTTCTTCTCTTTCTATCCTTCTTTCCCTCGCATCATCTCTTGCTCGCTCTGTCCGCGTATTCATTTTTATTAACCGACATTTCTCCCGTAATAAAATCCCGGGCAATCTTCATAGAATCTTTGTGAAACACACGGTATCCAGTATCGTTTGACCATCCCCTTGCTACCGCCTCTCTCTTTCTCTTTATATGTGTGTTGTGTATATGTGTGTGTCTTCCCGTCACCCCTCCTGTACGGATATAAAACCTGATGGCCGATAACAACCACTAGCACCCCCTTCTCCGCCGTCTCCATCGCCTCGGCAGGCACCGCCACTGTATCCGACACAAAAGCTGTGAGTGGTTCCCGTTTTATTGGAACCATACACGGATACAGATAGGGGCGATATACCTCTTGCCCACCCCATCGGCGTGTTTCGAGACCGAGAGAGAGTACTGTAGTTGGACGGGCACGCGGGGGAAAGAATTGGGGAGTACGGCAACGGCAGCGACAGAGCGAAGGATACTGATGGCCTGACAATATGCGATCTCCCTCTCGACTCAGTGAATTTCTTATACCCGATATATATATATATATATATATATACGCGATGAAAATCGTGGATTACCGATCGAGGGGCTGAACCAGGAAGGTTAAAGAAATTACCAGCCTCGTTTGCGCCGTGCATTGAGTGAGAGTCTTTCGACGGTTCTTCGATTCGAAGCGATTCTATTGGTGAATTCTTGATGGATGAGATCTAAGAAGCTTCGGAAGTTAAGGAGATTACGACTAGAGTGAGGATTCGTTAAAGTGTTCCGATACGAATTTCGCAAGTTAGTGAAAAGGAAATATCTTCACATTCTCAATTTTTTGGAAATTATTTATCGAGATAAAAGTGCAATATTTATTTCTAGAAGTTTCATGATTGATAAGTGATGGAAGAATAATGATAGAAATTTGAATTGAAGAATTAATCTTTGGAATAAATTTTTGGAAAATTAATATTGTACGTTCAATTTTTCCAATTTTAGCCATAAAATTGAATTTGTTAGCTAAGATTGTCAGGATCTATCGTCTGAAAGTGCAGACTATCAAAACTTTCACTAGCTTTATTTCATGTTGTCCAATAGTTTTGATCTTACAATACGTTGCTCATCGAGTGCCGTTGCTCGGAGAAAATCAGAGAATATCTACGACTCTTGCAATCCTTGCGTCTACAGACTACGAGGGTAGCCCCCGTAAATGCAATTCTGTCTGAAGAAATTACAGCTCCATCTCACCGACTACCGGAACGACGAGAGCGAATACTCCGGTAGCTGGCTCGTGATAGCCTTTCGTTTACTCAGGAAAGGATGAACCGGACGGTAGATTGAATTTGGGCGCGAGCGGTGTAGTTCGTACAAAGTGCGAGCGGAATGCTGTTTTCTCTCCGACAGACTGAATTGGCGGAAGTCCAGCATCACGGAGTTGTTCCGGGATTCCCGGTAACCTCTCTCCCCTCCTTTCTATGCTCGTAGGTGTGGGACAGAAGATATAGAATTGCGCCAAATAACAGTTCTGGTCTCTGCATTCTCCCTCCCGTAGACTGTAAGCGTCTCCTGATAATACAGTAGGGATATCATGGAGAGCTCTTGATATTTATGCGCCATAAAAGTCCTGTACACGGGAAGGGCAATGTTCGAGTCAAGGGTGCTGACCGGACATCGGTTTCGGGGGAAACCAAAACGGTCAGCCCTTCGTGATGCTTGAAACTGTTCATCTTTCTTTCTCCTTCTGCCTTTATCGCTTGCCTACGTCGCCGTCAACATGTACCTTGCTCCTTTTCGTCATTTATGAGCGGTGAAGTGACCGATTTACTTACAATGGTCGTGGACAAGGCGGCCGCAAAGCCTGTTTGATCGGAAGAAGCGACGAGAAGAGGGAGATTAAAGAAGAGATTTCGTCGCGACAACGGATTCAAAGCCTTCTTAGTGAGGTAACAAATCACATTAAGTAACATTTATCACGGATTTATTTTTAAATATTCCATGAGCTTTTTGTATCGCTTATTTAAATTTTAAATTTATTCTTAACTAAGTTGTAGCATCTAATCGATAATATTATTTTTATAAAATATTATTTTTATAAAACAACATTTTCTCAATTTGATAGATTATTTTTATTAAAAAAATCCTTGAATGATAAAATAAGTAGATAATAATTGATTCAGATGAAGAAAATTTTAGATGAACATAATTCAACCATTCGACTGCAGCAAAAATCGAACGGGTCTAAATATGAAAGGTCTATTCTTGAGAATGTTGTACACTGTATACTCACAAATATTACCGATGGAACGTTGACGAAAACTTGAGAATGTCGCAGACATTGATTTCGTCAGACAAATCCTGACAGATAAAATGTGGTCGGTATTAAGGTCGTGTCATTATGACAGTCTTCGTAAAGTGCTCCGACAACTTTTTTTCATTAAATGTACAACAACGAATTCACGGACGATGGCGCTTAGCCTCCTTTCGAGTGGCGAGTCTTCTGCACCATAATCTCGATCGAAGGAATCTCGACACAAGTATAAATGTAATTGCTTTTATCTTCGAGTTGTAGTAAGAAGACTGCTCGATTCAAATCAATCTTTAGTATATAGTGAAGTTCAATGCGTATGAAGAAATGAAGAGATGCATAAAAATTAATTAAAAGTAATTATATATAATTAAAGTATTATATTGACATTTTATTTTTATTCAGTTATTAAATTATAAATATTTCGAGTGTTTATATTTAATTAAATCAAAAGAATATCTGTTATTTCTTTCTCTCTCACTTTCTCTCTCTCTCTTTCTCTTTTACCAAAAATAATTTCGTTTAGTTAATCAATAAAAGTTTATAGCTTTAATATTGTTTCTCGAAAGAATAAAAATTTTATCTCATCCATACAAAGTTTATATCGCTGCGAGATATCGTCAAAGAAGGAAAACAGAAAAGCATACATAACAACTGGCTCGAATTTCCATTCAAATAAGAACGCGTCGCGGATCGAAGTCCATTTCGCTCATTTATAATATTGCGCGGGAATAACAGACACGAGACAACGAATGAGTTCATTCCCAGAGGTCCTGTCATCGTGAATTCGCGATGCGAATAGCCCAGTCGCTATTTCTCAACACGTAAAGGCGGTACTCGCGCGACTTGCATGCATACACAAGTAGGCGAGACTTTCGGGCCACGACCGGAAACGAGGCAAAACAGCACCGAGCAACAGCGTGCGTATTTGCGAGGATGTCTTAGTCTCTGTGTCTCCAGTCTCGCGAATATCTCTCGTCGTGGATTTGCCGTCACTGCCGTCTGGCTGCATCCGCGGAGCCTCATTTCCTGCGGGACTTCACCGACAGCAGCCAGCCGCCGCGGCCAATCTTGATAAAACGTAAAAGCAAAGAGTTAGAGAAGATTCGTCGAGTGAGAGGAAGAAGGAAGAAGAGAAAAAAGGGGAGAGAGACACATCGTTTTAAAATATGTTTGCTCGTATGCATGGATATTTACAGATACTTCAAAGATATCGTACGTATGCGTACGCTACCGAAGGTTCCGCTCAGGATTGGATAAGGAGAATTGATAACAAACAAAGTCGAATGCGCAAAGGAGCGATCTCCTATCTCCCCATATAGAATTTCCTTCGTATCGTCGCATTTCGTTCTTCCGGACACAAGGAGTTTCGACATCAGCGCGGGGTGAGGAAAAAGAGAAAAAAAAATGGACGATCAAGGATTGCAACGGACGATGAAGCGGCGAGGGAGGACGAAAGGTAAAGATTTAAATGGCCTCTCGCAAAAAGCATTTAGCTATTCGCCGTAGCAAACGACCATGGCGAAATGGCAAGAGAGAGAACATATTTTAAACAGATTTCCCTCTTCCGCGTGCACGATGTATTTATGTGACGCACAAAACCAGCGCGGCTCGGCCCGGTTGTATGTATATACCACCTCGATGCTCTTGGAGAGGACTCGCCTCTTCTTTCTAGGGGGAAGTTTTGAATTTAAAAGGTTTAAAGCGATTTCCCAGGAGGGTGGCGCGTCGGATTGTCGGCCCTCGAACACCGATCGACCGACGACTCTTTTACTCCTTCTTGCCCTCGTCGTGCTTGATCCTTTTTCGCCTCTTCTCGCTTTTTTCCCCCGTTTCGGCTGTGACTTATTGCAAACTTTTAAGAGAACTATGCCGCCTTGCCCAGAAAAGGCTGTCTCTTTCAGCGCGAAAAATTTTGGGCAACATGAAAAATGGTGCAAACGACCATCGTGCTCGCAATACGTCTCGTCTTGTCTCGTTTCGTCGTGACACGTGCTACTGGAATCGCGTCGTTTGTCGTGTGATAATAACTTTTACGACGCGCACTGGTTGTCGGGAGACCGCTGACGATATTACGGACAACGTCACGGGAACAACCCTACTACGAGGATTAGGGAAGGCCTTTCATAAAATCTCTCGCGTGATCTGCTTCAAGAGAAAGGTATGTAGTATCCGGCATTCAATGCCTCACGACATTTGACGGTCTTTACGAGTATCGTGTCGTTGTCCTTTCATCATGTTTGTACGTCAAGAATTCTGTTGCAGATTTTATCGCACATACTAGAAATCGTAATGTTTCATAAATTGTAAAGAAATTATGTTAGAATTGCGTTTACTTGAAAAAAAAAAATATAAATAAATAAATATATACAAGAAAATAACATTGAATTTAACGTTTAATTTATTATTTTTTCCAATTTTTTTTATAAAACAAGTTGCCTTTTATGACAAAAAATTGATTATTACATTTTTAATTAAATTAATTGTGGATTTGTCTTTTGATATTACCGGTATTATTGATATGTTGTTAGAGAACGCATGAGAACAACTTTGTCACATTAAAGAGATGAGACCGGATCCATAGAATCTGTCCCTTCAAAATCAAGAAAGAAGGGATGCGCGCTTTTTCTAATGGAATTAATATGCTCCTTATAACCCGCCCGGAGCGTAAGATTTACCTTTTATCCCCAAGAATATGTGATCAGGGTATTAGTGCCTCTGTATTATTAAGAGATGAAAACTGAAAGTGGGATGGCGCAAGGGAGGGGGGCGGCGAAGGATGATACGGGGGTGGGTTTGAAAGTCCTCTTGGCAATGGAGACGTTTTCCCGATTTCAATGCGTGGCTGATTTAAAATTCATCAGTTTCTTTAAGGGCTTATTTTTCTGCTCCCGCTCGAGGGTATTTATTTTTTTTTCTTTTTTGTGAGACGAAGATGAGGAGCAAAGATGTAATCCTGTATTCTCGGTTCCTAACTGTCGCGGAGCTGTCTCCTCTTGTCATAGGTAGGCAGATAGTAGTAGCTTTAATTCCACGTGGATGCGCCAAGCTTCTCTTTCGTATAAGAATAAGATTTCAGATATGCCAATTTCCACGTACAGTAAAATTTCTCCCGCGTGTCGAATGAACTTATAAATTCTCCACAATAAAAAAATTTTACTATAAATCAAACCGCTTATCAATGAGTTTATCTTTAATTCCGCAGCGACAACGATTGCTGGGATGCTAAAAATTCGCAGGGATGTTTGAAATTCGTTCGGGAAAACGCGATAGCAATTTTTTCAAGGCACAAGACTTTACAGATTGCATTAAGTGATATTCAGGCGGAATTAGAATACGCTACATTTGACTTTGAATTTATAATATCAACGTGCTGGCTGGCAACGCGCTACTAGCACCCAGGGACCTATATCGTACGAAGCATCCCGCTAATGCGCACCCTCACCCTAGTTTGGATTCAAACCAATAACACAGACGCAAAGAGATTAGGGATGGCATTTTTAAAGTACTCCCTTGTTTCATGCTTCGCTTGTTATTCTAAATCATCCAATTTTCAATTATATAAATTAACTGTTTCTCCTTGCCCGCACAATGTTGCAAATTGTTTTAATTGAAATCCAGACAAAACTTTACTCAAAACGATTCATTAACAGGATTAAGCTATAAAATAATAGATGAAATATATTATAGATGGAAATTTTGGGATGCATTAATAATTTTTTAAATATTGTAATACTATCATTGAGTATAATACAATTTTTAAATGATTCTTAAATTTATCAATTAGTATCGAATGCTAGAATATTTTATTATGCTCTGAATTATTCTGTGCAACTAGCTCGTTCACATAATCATGAGGCTGGTCAATGGGAATTGACGAGCCGTTCGAATTGCATACTCGAGCTGAAACAGTCGTCCCTTTGCGAAAACGGCGCGGTCGATGTTATTTCAAAATATTAGCGCGGTTCGGCAAAGCCTCGGTAGTACAGCATTCGCTCTATTACCGTGATTAGCATACGCTGACAGGCGGCTATCACCCTCGTAGAATCGAGGAAGAGAGGAGGGTGGCGGACAGTGAAATCAGTCCCATCACGCAAACGGCCTATGAAGGTGCATGACGGACTCATCGAAACACCAACACTAATCTGATTCGATGGTAGGACGGAACACCGTTGAATGGTATGTAACATATTGCAACAAGCTATGCTAAACATTATGTTGGTGACGGCGACTGATGCCAGCTAACCAGCTAGCATGGTGATATACGAGAGCGTATCCATGTATGCTATACGCGCAACGACGTTCTCTCGTCACATCGAGGATGGCAATTTCGCACTTGCATTTCGTAACTTCGTGCTATTCCTTCGACAATAAAATTTATCAATAAACCAATTGATGGCATCAGAATTTCTATTTATAATTCGCGAAACTCGTTAATAAATCATCTCATATTAAATAAAAGAATGAAAGGTTTTGTGCAATTGTTGGCACACAAAGTAAAACAGTTTATAGCATCATAGAAGTATGCTTTGAGATAAATTTTTTTACATCGCATTTATCAAGGAAATTTGCTTCTTGAATTTTTTGTGGTAATAAAAAAATCAATAATTTTTATTAATATATTTCTACTCTACTTTTAAAATATATAATCGTTATTTAATATTCTGTAACATAATATTACCTTATAGCATTAAATATTAGGCAATTTTTCGAAATAACATGAATTAGCCTAAAATTGTGAGAATATTTTCCATTAATTAGTATAACATCGATCCTTTATGGATGAGTAGCAGAGTGTGAGTTTTTTCCTCGTAGATCAGAATAACACGTACTATATCACCGCTGTGATAAAGCGCTCCCGTTTAATCAGTTGGTCGATATCGGTGCGTTATTTAGCGCGGCGTGATTACGAACTTGGCAGTTAGGGACAGCGGGGTATGGCGCGTGAGATTTCATTGGTTATAGTGATTGTATGCAGTCTGTATGAGGGACACGGCTCAGGGAGATACTTGTAGTATAACTCGATTGGATGCTGGAAGGGATGGACGGATGCGCTGTGTTCGCTGGATAGTGCGTAACATATTGCGACAAGCTATGCCAAACATTATGCCGGCGACGTCGACTGATGTCGGCAGACCTGTTCTCGCGGCACTGTAATATTCACCGTCGCGTCTCGTGCGTCTCTATATGCGTCGCATGGCTCGTTTATGAGAGCACTCGCGCGATTCTCTCCCTTTCCCTCCCTTTCTCTCCCACGCATTCGCGCGCGCTCGCGAGAATAATTATCACACGCGCCCGGCCGTGTCATCTCGTTTCGCACGTTGACGAGCCATTGTTAAAGGCCGCGACACGCAATCCTTACGACGACCGGATGACAGCCGGCTAATAACCGACATTAATCGAGACGCCTAGAATGCGTCGACGAAGGTATCAACGATCAGGGGACCACGTCTTGTTGGATATAGGTCGAAATATGTGAAAATACGATCGCAGACTATATAAATTAATTTACTGTGTACTTTTTAAATGATGATGTGTTTAAAATTTAAAAAAAAGAAATTTGAAATATTTCAAATTTTTTAAAAGAAATAACACACTGTATAAATTCCTTCTAGTTTAAAATTTAAACTTTAATAAACTTTCATGATTAACTTATATAATTTCGATTTAAACTCCATATATATTATTAAATATATAGGTATTATTTATTATTTCATACTTAAAATAAAATAAAATAAGGACAGACTCGATTTTAAAAATCTTAAAAAATATATATATACAATATTATAATAATCAAATATTAGGTGTAGTAAAAAGAAATCCATTATTTTTGCATGAAATTGAATGGAAAAATAATGCATTTCTTTTTACTACACCTAATATAAGCCGACAATCAGGTATCCATGTTATTTCCAGTATAATATTCACAACAAATAAGGAATGATATTAATTTCGCAAATTGTAGTTCAAATCCATATTTGATAAATAATGATTAAAGTTAACTGTATCTCTCGTTACGATATATAGTGAATATTACATTTGAAATATCATATCGCATAGATATTTTCGTTTGCCAACTCATATTAGCCTATATATCCTAATCCAGAAAAATATTTCATTATTCACTAAAGAAATCGCTCGCGGCACATACTACGCTGGCGTATATACCGTAACACGAAGTGTTTTGCACACGTCAACTTTAGCTAGACTGCTTAGAGATCACCGTTACTTTCACATTTTTGGACTCACAAATGGGTTGGGCACAGACGTCTTTGCTTGAACAACGAGAATATTGCTCTGGTAATCGCGATGCTTGCGCGCATATGAATTTGCATTCACGCGATCGCCCAGCAGCGCGCGAATACTCAGATTTGCATTCGAGACGAGGCCGGCTAGGAGGATCTGTCGGAAAATGGCCCGTGTGCCGAGTCGTCTAAGTACAAGGATGGCGGCAAACGATGTTACGGGGTTGACGGACTCATTACGCGGTGGTTTGCATATAGAGCACGTTGGCTAGCAGAGTGGGGCGAGCTCTCTCGTAGTTTCTCTATGCACAGTCAAATACTCTGGCGTTCGAACGAACGGATGTATAGGAAGAGAGAGAGAGAGAGAGAGAGAGAGAGAGAGAGAGAGAGAGAGAGAGAGAGAGAG
>NW_017259489.1:70273-111799 GCF_001594045.1 Atta colombica
GAGAGAGAGAGGGATAACGAGAGAGTGGACGAACGGACACTGACTGACTACTACATGAGTAATATGGATTTGAAGGGCGGCTGGCACAATGGTGCCACTAATGCACAACCACCCCCCCGTACTGTCATGCTGCGAACCCCTCCAGGCAAACTGCATACATGGACCATTCAATATTGGCTGCGGCTCTAGCCACTGGCTTATCTACGCTTAATGGCACGACATTGGAACGTGCTGAAGAACTATGTCGAATCATGGTCTCATCGTGTCATCAGGAATGATGAGGTTTCCGTCATGCTGTGAAACACCTGATCGATACACGCCAGTGCATTCAATGAACAATACAAATATACTATTCTTATTTGTTAGTCCGTGCAAATACATCATTGCAATATAAACTGCAATATAAAACGAGATCTAGAAGTCCTGCAAACGTAGAATTTCAATATTTTGAGTTCATTTTAAGCGAACTAAAAATTTATAAATGACTGATATATTCTTAATAATGCTATACATTTTATAATATACATTTATAATCTTCAATATTACATTTTATAATAAATATAATGATACTAAATATTAAAGAATTGACAAATTCTTATTGTAATTAAGACCATAACTTCGATCGGGAAATTGTATTTTTATTCTTTTGTTTTTTTATTCTTCGTCGATAAAACGAACGGATGACAGCGTCCATCGTTAAAATGCTAGCGTCAGAACATCGTCAAATCCTTAACGCACTATATATCTTTATCAAAATTGTACTACTATCGATCTGCCGATCTACGCTAATCTGCATGATAACGTCAAAATTTGTCTCTAAACCCCGACATGCACGATGGACTAACACGATGCCGGATACGCATACGTACGTGTCGATCACATCGTACATACCGCAACACTTCGCTCTGATATCCGCAGCAAACATGGATCGGCTCCGGTATCAGCATGGCCCATTGCTCGCGAATCCGGCCAATTTCCTGCATCCTGATCTGATTGTCACTTTACGACGCATGTATCAGCGATCGTCCAAAGCTCGGCATTCCGACTAGAGCGCGTCTATCTACCGAAACCCGAAGTGGTCGCGCAACCAAACCGCCGCGAGTATCCATCGACCGTATCCTATGTACTAGTTGATAACATACGATATTACGTTCTCTGGATTCAGCATAATCTGACTGATTGGTGGAGAAACTTGCCGGAAGGATCCTGTTGCTTGTTATCTGGGATTGGGACGTGAGTTGCAATCCTACACGTATTTCCAAAAGTTTAACGTAATGTATTCTAACGTGTATATACAAACGATTCAACGCAAAGTAGTTTGTCTCGCGGTATTCATATAAAATTGTTTAATATTATTAATTATATAAGTTTATGGGTATATCGAAATTATATATGAAAATAAACGATGGAGCGTGATGTAGAAGATATAATGCTCAGTTATGTAAGAAAATGATAAAAATATATACTTCTTATATGCGATTTCGAAATTGAATAATATGATGTGAAATCTAGCTGCACGTTCAAGAATAAACTGCTGGTTATACGAGCATTTGACGTAATATCGCTGACGGCGGTGCCTGTTTGTGCGAACAGAAGCGAGTGGCTTTAGAGCCAAGTCACGAAGTCGTCGATACAATCGGTCATACACGCGGGAACACGTACGGAGTCATTAAATTTTAAATGTAGAGGATCTTTCTCTCTCTCTCTCTCTCTCTCTCTCTCTCTCTCTCTCTCTCTCTCTTTCTCCCTTTCTCTCTCTTTATTCACATTAAAAAGATAAATCCCTCTAAACGGAGCAAGCGATACATACTGAGTTTTTTCTCTTTAGCATCGTACATTGCTCGTATAAAAAGTCAGACCATAAAAATTTCATGAATGCCTTTATAAGAAGAATTAAATGCATTAATTAAACCAAAAATTCTGAAAAATTTCTCCTCAAATACATTTCGTTCGCAAGATATTCGGGAATTAATAACTAAGATAAAATGCGAAATATTTTTAAATTTTGCGATTGAAATATAAAAATGCGTTATCAATATGAAATATATTTATCAAAAACACGTGGAACAATTAAATATTTCGAGAATCAGTTTTATAAAATATATATACAATATAGAGATATGAAATATTATATTGAAATGCACAAGAGACTTTGAGAAGTGCTAATTATATAAATTAAGAAACCTACTAAAAAAAATCAAGGAATTTTGTCGCGCTTGCTCGATTTTGTTGAGCCGAGACAGTGAAACTTTTTAAAATTCTGGCAGACGAAAATCCTGCTAGCTGTACACAGATATACTTCCGGCCTTCTCACGAAACAGAGGCACGAAGACGGGAGAGCTTCGGCGCGCGGCGACGATGTTACGGGGCGTTTATGAAATACGTGTTTCGCCTGGCTATTTGCAGTTTGCACCAGACACGACGGCAGAACGGGGCGGCCATTGTATGGGAAACGGATAGAGTGGCGGCATTTGCTATTCCCGTAGCGCGCGGACTACGTTCCATTGTCACATTGTGCCTGCTAATACGCTAAAAGCCTATCTGTGTTGAGATCTGCGCGCGGAATATTGCCGCGCCCGGGATCCAAGTCGGCGTAACGAGGTTACGCCGAAAGAGACAATCGCGAGTTAATGACTGCGTAATTGAACGGTGGTCGATGGGTGGGTCGAGGGACATCGAGGATAAAGACAGGCGAAGGAGATTGGTCTTGGTCGAGGACCTTTATCGAGCTGGAAGTTAGCTCGCAACAACTGGTTCGGCGACATTGCCAGAATAAATAGATTTTGCGAACGCTTTAATTGAATGTTCTCGTGAGCGAATTTTGAAATCGGTAAGATTTTGATAATTTGACACAACCACGAGAGGCATCTCCAATGATCCATATTATTCTCAGTGAAAAAGAAATAGACGTATAAGATAAAGCATGAAGCAATCTACGCTGTGTTGTCTACCTCGATATGCAACCACCATTAATGTCAGCGCCTGCGAGAACAAGAACGAATGAATGGCACCGCGAGAAGATTTTATGTCTATAATGGCGACACTTCATTGCGTGTCACGCGAAGTTAATGCGCCGTGTTTTGCGTCGTTGTGAAATTGAATCGAACGTAAAAAATATCATCGCTTGCTAACTTTGCGTCACTCCTACCTTCCCTGAATTCGCATGACCGTGGTACACGTCGGATAATACCGCGGTCAATTTCCTCGGATAAGACGCGGCCGTATAATGGTTGTTCTTTCTCGTAATAGCGAGAAACGATCTCGCGGGATCGCTAACGTTTTTGCTCGTTTTGATATTGTACTCGTCGCGCCGGCGTGGCAAGAGAAAACACTCGCTGCGCGACTGAAAGACGGTACAACCCTCGATTTCGCGAGATCGCGTGCATCGCCGGAACCGCAACCTGCCCCAAATTCCTCCCTTCCGTAAGAAAAGACAGCGATCGACGTGATCGGCATCTATAATCACGGAAGAATTCGACATGTACGATACACACAACGCGTGTAGTCACGGAACGATATTTTTCTGCGGCGGTTAAAGAAGCAGAACTAAAGAAGAGAAGAGAGAGAAAGAGAGAGAGGGAAAGAGCAAATCACTCGGCCTTTTGCGTTGTCTCTTCACGGACGGACGAGCGGCTGACGAGTGCGTGCAAATTTTTTTAACGACGCCCAGAGCTTCGGAAAAGCAACGCGGTCGGTAGCGGGTACGATTATGAAAATTTTCTTTAATAAATATCTCGCTTGCGTGCATTCGCGTTCATTCAGCTCTGTTGCACGCGCTTCTCGTCGTAAAAAAATTGCGTTGTCGTTCGTTTGAGACGAAGAGAGCTTTTCAAATTACTTCCGTACCAAATGACATGATCTCGAGAAAAATTTCATGGTTCTTAATCGCTCGTAAACAGCTACCCCGTTACTGTCGCGATAACAAAGTTATCGCAATTTTATAAATATTTCATAAATCGTAATATGTATTCCATAAGCGTTTAATATCACCGTTTAATATCACACTGAAGAAGACGATATTATTTTGTACATAAAGTGACAAATGACATATTGACAGCAATGACAGCTATTAATCTACCATTTTCAATCTGGATCTTTTTGGCTCAAGCGAAATTTTATTTTCAAATTTTTCCGAAATAAAGGAAAGTGGAATCCGATTATCCTTTTTAAAATATCTTGTAATGTCTGTTTGATAATATATAGATGTTAAAAACTTCTGAATTTTTTCACATTTTTTGAAAGGTTAAAACAGTAAAAAGACTTGGGCTAGACAAAAAACTCAGATTACAGACAGAAGGAAGGTAAAAATATAATTACAGACGGAAGGTTAATAATGCTAACTTAATAAATTATATTATCTTCCAGATTATCCAAGGGATCAAGGAAAATGTTGTTATTAATAAACAACGTCTCTTAATAACTGAGTGAAAGGTACTCAAACTCACGAGAAGCAACATTTCTCTCGGGACAAACTCCTCCTTTTTTCGCGATCTATCATCCCCTCGCGAATTAATGCCAGCGTTCAGCGTACGTCGCGCAAGCGCGCACGTATTTATACACGTCGACGAGGATAGAGACACGGGAAAAAAAGGAGTCATATAACGGCTCATCGGGGGCTTTTTAGGAGTCTCTGGAATATCTCGTGGAATATCACTGCGGGTTTATCATGAACAATACGAGATAAAGCCGGTCGAACTGCTCGCAATAAATTCGTACGGAGCTTCCAGATATTTCATAAGGGTGGAATCCATCAATAACGGTCGCTCAAACGAGTGTTCGGGTGCACGCGTGTGCGACCGTCGACGGTCTAAGGAACGTCAGGGGTATGCCGGTGGGGTGGTCGCTATATAGCACGGACGAGAACGCTCGTGTGTCTCGCGGCAATAAATAATACGATAAAACACGAGTTTGTCAGGCTATCACGAGCAACGAAGGGCGGCAGAATTTTGCCGGGGAAATATTCGCTCAACCCCGACATCGACTTCCGTCTTTGAAGTTGTACCTTATGCGGGACGAGGGGGATAATTTCACAGTTCCTCGTCAATCAACCAGGACCGCTTTCGTCCCGGACCGCGGAAACTCTATTATGCACGCGAGAATGCCGTAAATTATTTACCTAAGGTAAACAATGCACTCATGAAAATTAGATTAAGCCAACGATAAGCTTGTCAGACGCACACTGGAAAGCTTCTGCTTCTTTACCTTTTGCCTCGTCTGTCGGCAAATTCAGTTTTTCACTAGAAACTCGCCACTCACTGCGAGCGACTCGCCGCTCACTCTGGCTGCACGCCGAAACTAAATTTGATCGTAACCGAATTTTCTTAGCTTTTGCCTATCTCGAATCCTCGTCGAAGAGGTCAATCTCCAGCCAAACTAAATTAAATACTAGCCGAATATTTTTTTCTGTAAAATATACCTAAATGCGGACATCGAAAAACAGGATTGCAAAGTATTCAATCAAAAAAAAAGATTTATTTACTTCTTAATCTGTACAGATCACGATTTAAAGACTCAAATAATTTTTTTACTTTGAATTATTTTGTCTCAAATTCGGACATATAAAAAAAATGTTTTAGGTCATATATATAATTATATAATCGTATAAATATTAATAGAGAATTATTATTAGAATTATTATTAGAATTTTTTCAGATTCTTTTAAATTTAAAGCGCGTTCACTCTTTGAAAAACATAATTATGCCTGATGATCTAATGTAAGTGATGAAATTCAGGGATAATCTGCAGAGGTTAAAGTTGAACATAAATAAACTTTTTCAATTTTTATAGATTCTTACTCAAATATCAATTATTATGCATTGTACGATCATTTTTCTTTTTCTTCCTACTTATGCAATAAAAAGTATCTCGAGGATTAAATGCAATGCGTCGCTCGATCGACGAATTTGCATTCACATAAGATTCTTGAAATTACACTTAAGTGTTAAGAACTCCAGGAACTTTCAAAATAGCGTCGAAAGGTTTCCCCTGTTTTACGAGAATAATCGATAAATTATCGTCCACCTATAACACTCTGGCTTTCAACCCTCTTTCCGTAGACGAGTCCCGCAACTTCTGTTCCAGCAAGGGGTGGCGCGCGTCGAAAAAGCATATTCATAAAACTGCTGAAGCAAAACCGCTTTATATCTCGAGGTTCTCTTCTCCGATTTCCCCCCCCCCTCCGGTCGAAGGGTGGTTCGCTCTTCGTTTGAGGGGTGGCAGGTCGAATTTATTAGCACTAAGCCGGGAGAAACGGCCGGTGCCAATCACGAATTACATCCAATAACCAGAATTGTAATCCCGATGGGTTTGCCTAAACCGAGCAATTCTGCGGGATGGCGATCGTTACTCTCGCGATAGCGAGAGAGCGCGTTATCTTACTCGATATAAACGTTAATAACGCGCGCATTCGGCTTTGACAATACTGAGAATTATTATGCGGACCGATGACGACTGACGAAGGATAGTACTAGGTTCACTTGGGTATGCAATGTCATTTGCTCGTGGCATGCGTTACGACTCGCCGTTACGTTTATGTCAGGACATAAAAATGCGTGTCCGGATGCCCGATCGACTGCCGTATGTTTCGACGATCGACTTAAGTCTTTTCTGAGTCGATGACGGCTTCCGTTCCTTACATCTCTCCGTAGAAAGACGTTTTAACGGCAGTTGAGTGAAATACGTTTGCGTCGCATGCGGAACAAAGTAGCGCTCTTGTAGATGAAAATATTCTGCAGCGCGAACGTATAGTTTATTATATTATTATACAATATTCGTTAGCATGCATATCGATATCAGAGGAGCGACAAATAACAAGAAGCGTATTTTCAATTTGCATAATGTCAAACTTAAAATTCGCAACGGTGTTCGTTTTACATCGATTTCACTATGTGTTATGGTACAACGTGTAATTACAATTATGACAGTTAACTTTACGAATCTCGGCGCGATTACTAGTGAGATCAAAGACACACGATGCAATCAGAAAACCAGTTTTACATGCAGTCGTTAATAATAATTGGCATAAATAACACGAACAAACTCAATTCAAATAATTATATTTTTTTTAAATAATTATACGGTAATAATTATACAATCATGTTTTTTTAGTGTCCATATATCAAGGATATTTGTTATTGCTGTTTTCAGAGAGCTATGTAAAACGATGATAACTAAAGCGCGAATAGAAGCAATATCCTCCCATAAACGTATCGCGTACGTGAGTAACCGTTATTAATTAAAGCACAGAAGATAAACGCGCTTCCTGATTCGATACGCGATTCGATTTTCTTCAGGGGAGAAAACTTTTACGATTTTTAGCTTTCACTGATTTAACGGCACCTTTAACGATCATGGCTTTTGCCAACATACTGGAAGCCACCGGGGGCCGCTACGTCGCGATGGACCTCCGCGTATTATCAAGTTACATCTAATCATCATAACCTCTTGTCCGACCAACCAGCTAGCCAGCCAACGAGCTGGGATTGTAAAAGTTTAATATCCACCGGTTTACGATTCCGCACACACGGCCGCACATGACACGCGTGTGTGCGCCACGCACGAGTGGATCGTACGTTCTACATGCGTAACACAAATCCACCACAGTAAACGGAGGGTTGCTGTATTAAAACTCTACTGACTCCAATTATTTTTATTATTGTATAACATTATTATTTTATATAATATTATCGTAAATATTATAATAAAATAAAAATTGACTTTTTTTATTGCAACTAAACGTCCTAAAAATTTTTATAACATTTATATAGACAACTAGAAGGACCAACTTTCTTTCTAAAGGTTTCTTATTAAGGTTAAAAGGACTAAGCGAATAAGTTATTTTGGAAATAAAAAAAATTATAAAGAATCAAATATTTCATCCAACATATAAAGAATATAATTATTAAAAAATCAAAAGATTTCAGAATTTTATCTTTTATATAAAAAATATATAATATTAATCTAAAGAATAGCAATGGTACCGCTTAATATTTTTAATGTTCAGTTAAAAAATTAAATAATTCTAAGATGGAGTAGCATAAACAGAGAATTATGTACAGAGAAACTTTCTGAAAGAGTTACTGTATTTGAGCTTTCAGTGTCTAGAATCGGATTTTGCGGCTTGTATATTCGGGCAGAACGTGTACAGACCGATACATGCGTAGTCGATAGACGCAATGCCCCGGCGCGATATCCGCGGATGAAACACCGCGAAATCATAGAGCATGGAACCGGTCGCGCGAGCGAAGGATGAGGGGGAGAGGATACGAACGGGCAGGGGGGGTGAGATGAAACGCGAGGGATAAACATGGAGAGTTCGGTTAGTTTGGATTTAGTTTCGAGTTTACGTTCCCCAGGCTTCCTGAGTTAACCAACCACGTAAACGCGGCCGTTCCGGCCACCGACGGGTTATATTCTATTACGCGATAAATATTAAACCGAGGTATATATATATACGTGCAGCTACGATTCGCAAGGGTGAATGGCGTGGCCGTATCGTTCTCCATATTATGGCGGATTTAATTACGGCACATTGCGTCGCAATGCGAATTCGCTCCGTGGGTGAGACGTCATCTGTTCGATGTAGGATTAATTTTTTCTATTCATCAGAGACATTATGAATTAATGACAAATTTCATATAATTTTACGATGAAAAGTTTTTAGAATGAGCAAACTTTGTCGTGATAAAAAATGATTATTAATATTAATAAAACAAAACTGTAGAAATACAAGTTTTATTCTGTTTTATATGATTTTATACATTTGTAAATTATAAACACTAAATTAACGCCTACGGCTGCAAAATAATTTCTAACAGAATCGAGCTAACAATAAGTACTCGCGTTGTCATACATAATTTAGGTACGTGCAGATTCCGCATTCAAGGAAAAATTGGACACAACTGCTGCAATGACGTTACAATTCGACTTAGAATTCGCTCGAGGCGTGCTCATTAAAATTTAACGCACTACACACAAGCGTTTTTGAAATTTCGCTTACGATGGTTTCTCCTACAAAATAAACAGAAGATGGCACATAATTGCGCCGTTGCCGGCTCGTTTTCGCTGATGCGACATTATTTGAAAGGTTCTCCAGTCCCGAGAACACTTCATCCACGAACAGGATAGAAGGAGGAGAAAGACGAAGGGCGAAGGGCCCCACAAGGACTCCTGCGTGCGCTTGTATCTACTCTCATCAAAGAAGATCCATTTCTTTCTTTTCCTTCTTTTTTTTTTGCTAGGCGGCTTGTCGCGTTTGTATCGGATGTGTCGGGTTTCCAGGCAACTGGGCGCCTCTCTTCTACACGTAATAAAGAGGGCAAACAAGAAGGAACGTGACCTCGTGTGAGCAAAGCCCGAAAGGAAAAGGTGTAAGATTACGCCCTTATCGACAGTTCCTACACTCCCTGCCGGCGACTTTGGGTTATTTGTCTCGTGTCGTGTCTTCGATTGCTCTACGGTACCGCCCCCCATTTGACCTAATTTCCCCTCAATTTGGCCCTAAATAAATGAGCAGGCAAACATTAAATGAATCAAGACATTTATTTGGTCACGAAAAAGAATTTCATGTCATTAGTCCGCCAGTCTGACATATATACACCGAGTCCTTTCCCCTTATTCCTTTTTATTCGTCACGATATGCTCGAGCCCTGAAATAGAAACGCCATCTCACGTCATGTATTTTCTATATCTAAATCGCACACATAATACACGTAGTGCCTGACACAATATTTGATATCTACAAGATCTATTTATTTCCATGACAAATTAATTTTTATGACGCGTAACTTTTTTAACGTTAACGCAAATGCGCCATCGCACTTTAAGGCACGTCGACAGCTATTTTTACTTTATGTCTCACCCTCCTCCTGTTCTTTTCGCGATAGAAGTGCGCTCTTCGCCGATGAAGAACCGTAGGAGGAGATTCTTTCAGTAAAGTGATACGACTCGCTTTGCATCCGAATGCTCGACTGTACCTCGGAAGAATAGCCGGAACACCAAAGGGAGAAGAAGCACGCGAGAGAATGGAGAGTAGAGAGAATCGCGGCGGAGGAGCAGAATGGCAGAGGAGAAAAGAAAAATCAGTGCCCCGTCGATTTGCGCCCATGGTATGGGATCGTCATTAGACGTTCCAGCTATTTGCATGCGGAGGAAACGTGGTTTGAGTTTCCGCGGACTCGGTTTAGCATATTCTGCGCGTAAAGCCGCGTTTCTCGATGCATTGAGAGAGAACAACGGTGTCATAAAACTGTGGTTCCGTGTCGAGCACGAACGAATGATTTTTCGCACATCGCTTCTGATTGCGACGTCGAAGACATATGAGAGTGTGCGTGCGCGCGTCATTAAGGATCCATCGAGGGTACATGCGAAAAATTTATTTCTAGTTGTAGTCATTGACGCGAAAGACGAACTTGACTTTTTTCATCAGACTTGTTCTTTGATTCGGTTACCATCAGAGGATCGTTGATCCCCCAGAGATCTCACTCGAGACTGTTTGCGTATCAAAATACGTCTGGAACTCGACAAATATCGCGTTACCAATTCTACGATGCTTTTTCCATCCCCTTAGCTCGGCGCCTCTTCGAAAGAAACGTACGCGTTTTAGATCGCGAGGTATTGACCTACTAAAGCGACAACCCTCGTTGCCTCCTTGTATCATCCCTCCGTTCATTATTTACACCCTAGTACTGAGGGCAAGGCAAGCCGAGTATGTGAAGCAGCGTGACCCTTGGAAGGAAACGGGGGCGCGTTACACTTAATTCTCCTTGTCTTTTCAACCCCTTTTCAACTTCGAACAAGTAGACTACTAGACTGCTGAAGATACTGACGAGGAAGCGTTATCGAACATGTGAAGTGGCTATCTAATGATTTTGATGAATTTCGAAAAATAAACGAATGGAGAAGTGTGATACATGAGAATTTAATTGCAACTCTCTTCGTTTAATAATATGACAATTATTATATAATTAAAACCAAAATTACATGTATAATAACTATCAAAAGTTACCAATTAATGAGTAATTTTATTGTATTGCTCAGATGAGGAATCTCTCTTTATGAATAAAGATCTACAGTATAGATAGATACAATACATTCTAATATTTAAAATGTCGTGTTCTTAAATAGATTATAATAAGAATTTTATTAACTTAATATAAACTGAAAAATAGATTGAAAAAAATTGTAATAAAATTATATGTTGGCTAGAAACTTTTAACAATCACTAAGTACATAAGATATTAGTTTCTAAAATTTGATTTAAAAAACTTTTTAAATTTTTAATAACTTATAACTCAAACACAATTATTGATACTAACATTTTTATACTATATTATAGAAAAAAATCTGTAAATTCGTTAACGAGTCCATAGCACAAAAGAAATATAAGAGCAGTAAAATCTGTGTATACATATCTACCATTGCAGCTTAATAGAGAAAGCAGCCGGGGGAAAAGAGAAATCCACTCCAATATGTAGCTAGATATGTGCTCCACGGAGAATTCGATTTATCGCGTATCGACCTTTCGCTTCCAACTAGGTACCTGCGGGTGATATACGTTGCGGCGAAGTGGATTTTCCACAAAAACGCGAGGCAAAGCGCCGTTGTAGTCGTGCATACCGCCTACCGCGGAATTTGCGCGGGCAGCATGTTTTTTTTCTCTTCCTTTTTTTCCCGGGGCCAGAAAAAGAGGGTGGCGAAGAGGCACCCGCCACCCGCGGTGAAGTGACTCCGCGGTGTGCTCCATAGTTGGACTAATTTAAATATCAGTTCGGCAAGGGCGGCTTGTAAATCTATCAGCCGTGTACAAATTTATGGGTGAGGCGCGTATGGATGTTTTATTTAGTAGCTCTCGCATCGCGCACTCGGTTTGGGTTAGGCACCCGTGTATATAAGGTGCTTCATGAATAAAATATCACTGCTAATGCCCGGAGGCCGGGCGACGCGTTTTTCTCCCCGAAGATGCGTCGCGAGCGCCCCGGCACGAATAAAAAAATGAACGATCATGCCGCTGCCGTTGCGTTACCGGCGTATTGCATTTGGGAAAACGCTCGTAAATAATCGGGCGAGAAAATATTCGATCCCGTCCTTCGTCCTTTTCTCACGTTAGCGTCGCTATTGATTTTCGCATTTTTATTCGCTACTCGGCGCAATCTGATGTCGTTTGTATCACGTTTGTCAAAATCCGAACGTAATCTTCTGGTAATCTCTCATCTGCTGCTTCATATAATACTTATAAGCATTGATTTGGAATGAAATATGTATAAAAATTATTTAACCTTGAATAAATCTATTCATGAAAAAACAATTTTTCATCATAATTTCCAATTACTAAAATACTTAATCATTTAATATATAACGAGGATAAATAATAAACTTTCCTGACTTTATCTCAAAGGTAACAAAATTCGCAGAAGTAGCGCGAACATTCTTAATTAATGCAGCGCCATAAAATTACTTCGAAACTCTCTGGAAACGCATTGGATTGCTTTTAACGAGTTTTCACGTTTCCGCCAGAGATCTGCATTTTATTATTTCTGCCATGGCAGTTAAGTAATGGTGGTCCTTTGCGATTTTGGGAAACATCCTTCGACAGGAAGTCGTGCGAACGGCGAACGGATACGGGTGCTATTTGCATTCGTGGTTGTAAAGAAGGCGAAAGACGATCAGCCTTCTCTTTCTATTTTTCCGCCATTTCGATAATAAAGACAGCCCGCAGGATAAACCGACCCTTCTGCGCCCGTCGTCCCTCAAGAAATGCCGTGGAGCAACGAGGGCTTATGCTGCGAATAAAGCCCGAGGTACGATCGGGCGAGAAAGGGCCGCCGTATGCGAACTTTTATTTCGCGGCTTCGGAAATTTTCCGTCGTTACCCGAGCCAGCTTTATCTTTACAGTCGACCATCCGGCGTGACGTGTGGCTCTTAGTGGGCTAATTTCCTCTTCACATTCGATTTTCACGGGCGGCACTTAACGCCCTACGACTTTGACGGCCGCAATAAGTTGTTGCGGCCGCGTTTACGGCTGCGTCATTTCCACCGCACGCACTTTTTTTTTACCATCGCGAGTATAATATTTATCTCGCGTTATCACTTATAGGGAGACGAATGACGTGAAGAAGGGCGATGAAAGCCAAAGGAATCGTCGAATACGTGCTATCGTTTCGAACGCATTTTTTTATTCTCCCGAGTATTATGTGAGCATTTAATAAGTATATTGAAGTTGAATATATAAATATCTATTAAAGATATATCTATTATATCTATTATAGTTGTTAAATATTGATTAAAAATATTGGTCCTTTAAAAGTGACATAATGTAATTTTTTAATTATTATCGTACATATTTTTTAATTAATTATTATTGAATGAGTTAGGTGTAATTATTACTCTATCATCAAAAGTAAACTAACTTAACTTCACAGTCTGTTCTATTATCAAAAGTAAATTAATTTAACTCCATAATAAGTCCACAGTCATAAATAACACTTGTGTTATTTTTACACCATGATCCCTCGATCTTATTCTTTATAGCAGTTTTCCACATTTCGTTCTTTCTGCGTTCAATTTTGCCCGCCTCATTTGAAGTGTTTAGCAATAATAGATCAAAATAACGCTGGCTGACATTTTTACGATGTGGATTGCGCAATTTATCTCGACGACGCGCGAAGAAACGGCGTGCATAACCGAGCGTGGCCGTTAAATGTTCGAAAGTGCGCGCGTGCATTGTGAGTGCACACTTTACATAACAGTAAACTTTGTATGCTAACTGCGATGCATACGAGACGATAGTTACCACGCCTAAGTTTGAGCAATGTCAGATACGCATCGAGGCACGGTTATAATGATTCTAGAAGGCGCTATAAAGATAAAATTTCAAAAACAAAATTACAAAACAGACGTCAAAGCTTGCAATGTTAAACAAATCTTTTCGGTATCTCATAAAACGTCGAGAGATGAATTTAAGAAGTCTTAGCTGACATCTGGTCGTAGGAAAAACTCAAAGATACCGACTTCCGTTTTATCATGCTTCTGCATTTTATATCGGCTGCTTCTTTTCCATCCTCGCGTAGATACCCGCTTTACGATCCTTTCTCTCTCCCGTCTCAAGAAACGACAAGCGAACAGCTGGCTGTGACTGACAGGGGCGTCGTATCGCCGCGGTGGAAAATAAATAATCGTAAAAATATGCCAAATAAATGCAAACAATTCGAACCAGGCTTTCAGTCAGAAGGGTTTACTCTCTTACTCTCGTTGGGGTCGTAAGAACGCTTCGGTGCGTCACCTTACCCTACAGTTATTATTTCCTGTTTTATTGGTTTCTGCGTGTGCCACGCATCCGTGTATTTTCACCCACCTTCCTACAGAGACACGCATGAAACCCTGCATTCTATAACGCATGCAGACGTGCATAACGTCATAGTAAAAGCTTTTTATATTTCGATGCTCGAAAAAAAATCCCCAGTCGTTATTTACAAATTCGGGGAGAGCACCGCTAAAGAGCTGCTGCAAAAATTATCGTACACTCATATACACGCACACGTTCTATCGCTGTTCGTCGCTCCCGCGCGCAATTAGGTCAGACGGATCGTTAAATGTGTCCGCGTATAACAGCGATCGTAAATTCGGCTCCCGATAGAGTGTCTCAACGATCGTTATAATTACTCGTTTCCGGTTCCAATAGCTACTCAATGTTTTCGTGGCGTTCCAATGAAAAAAGTTCGAAAATGGATTGGAGTAGCATGATCGTATACGCGTGAGAGACTGACTATCCAATTCCCGTGAGTACTTTATAGCGCACAGACGGAGTTTTGAAGGTAATTCCGACCGGCTAAGTCCTATCTCGCGAAATGCACGAACCGTGTCTAACAAAGTGCATCCTATCTGTTTCATTGATAACGTTGTTCTATTTGTAAGTGAATTCTCTTTTACAAGAATTTTTATTTCACTTTATATACATAGGAGCGTTATGATTATTTGACGCAAATATTAAATCTTTAATAAAAAGGCACAATTATTAACCCCCCACCGACAATATTAAATTTTTTAAGGGCGACTTTTTGATTGTGAATTCTGATAAATTTAAATCTATAAAAAATAAACAAAATATAATCCAACTTCTGTGATAGTTAACTTAAAATAAGTGAAACTTATTAAAGCTTTTACAAGTATATAAGAATTTTTTCAAATTTTCATACAGTCCGAAACAATATAAAACTCTGCACTGAAATTGAAAGACCGTGCTGCGAATGAAGGGTGATAATTTCATATTGCGATGGAGAGTTAAAATTAAAATAACGTCAGCAAAAACACATAATATATTTCAGCGTGAAACTATAGACCGATAACATCCATTAAGATCGTGGAAACTCATGGTTATGTGCGGTAACTCGTCGGTCTTACGGAAATAACGCGGAAGCTGATCGAAGCTCGAACAATGAGTACGAATGACGCACAGAAAAGCGAGAAGAGACGAGTAATGCTTGTTGGGTGCCATATAAGATCGGCAGCACGAGCAGCAGCGAGAGAGCTCGCTCGTCCGTACCTTTTGTGAGCTGACTCAGCGTAAGAATAAAACGGATTTGCCATCAAGGCGTTACTACCAGCATTAAATAAAGAAATATAGCCTCACTTGGCTTTCGTCCACTATGGCACATCTCTCGGGCGAGGCGCAGAGAAAGAGAGAGAGAGAGAGAGAGAGAGAGAGAGAGAGAGAGAGAGAGAGAGAGAGAGAGAGAGAGCCAACCACTCTCTAAGCATTCATGCGTTAGCACTAAACTATATTACAACCGCAACGCCGCGGCGAGCATCGGCGACGGCACCGCCAGGCCGCGCCGTTTTCGCGTACACAGGCATCGCCATGCCGGGGCATGACGGATGCCTTTACGAGGCCGTGATTTATTTTATTATTGGCGGTCGAGGGCGTTATAATCCTCGACTGGGAAATGAAGCGATTCACGAAGTGCGCTAGTCGGTCGAGAGCTTCTCTCGCTCTCTTATCGCCGCGCCATCCGCGCGCAGCAACGAAAATTCGATCGAAGCGCGAACACCCCGCTTTATGGATCGCGCCGTCTCTTTTGCGCATTTATGGCCGCGAATCGAAATTACTCTTCTCGTAAAAACGCCCGTATTCGTGGCCCGAGCCGGGCCCGCTCTCTTCCAGGAAAGGGCTCTTTCAGGTATCGCAACCGACAGCTTTTTTTGTCGCTTGCTCTAAAACGAAGTAACCGTTTCGCGCGGCTATTCGCGCGCCCGGAAAACGCAGCTTCTCCTCTTCTCTTCCACATTTCACGGGATTGTTGCGCACGTTTGCTTGTTTATAAAACGCACCCTCGTTTTCTGTAGTATCCATTTGTGAGGATTCGATCGGCGTTTTACCGTTTATTGCGATTTCAAATTCCCGAGTCTTACGATGAGGGAAGAAGCAAGTCGCGTCGTCGAGATAAATTAAAAACTCTTCGCGTAACTTCGAACAATCAATAGCACCAAAATACAAGAACCTCAGGGGCAGCATAAAAAGCGTGGAAGTGGAAGATATTGGCAAAAAGGATAAAATAAGAGAAATGGAAAAGATAGGAAAAGAACTGCACGTTAGATTTAAAGATCCTGAGAAATTCATGGAATATCTAGATAAGTACGGCATATTTTTAATAAATCATAACAAAAAAAATTAATCTATGTTCGTAAATAGAAGAACGATAAATATTAGTTCTTTTTTTCATTTTTCCATCTATCTGTAAGTAATTATCAATTTACACAAATTAAATTAATAAAATAGAGGCTCTTAAGATATAGTTTTATGTTCAATACTACATTAATTATCGGAAAAGCAGAAAATGGGAAATATGCAATTTTAATTTTTTGCTGATTCAATGAATTTTCTTTAAGATTGCAATACGTGAAATATTAATAACGATCGAAACAGAATAGAGAGTTAAACTAATTTTGCCCGCTCTCAAGTTTTCTTTCTTACAAAATATGCAATAACGTATATAAGAACGATTGGCATTATAAAAATTGAACGAACATGAACAATGAGCATCGACGGAAAATAAGCATGAAAAAGATTGGAGGGCACAAAAGTGTAAAAGATAACGAGAGAGAGAGAGAGAGAGAGAGAGAGAGAGAGAGAGAGAGAGAGAGAGAGGGATGGAAAGGAAGTATCCGGACATAAGACGAAGAGCAATCGCGTCGTTTTCGCGCAGCGATGATTCGACCAAGAAAGAAAAGTCAGAAGGCTAAAAAGAGACTCGTATTTGTGGGGATGAGATTGGTGAAAATGTACGCGAGTGAATCGTGGGATGCTGATGGTAGAAATGGAGATGCGTGAGCATCCTGGCCACGATCCTTTCAAGATCCTTCGGTTCCTCGTTTTAATTTTCTTCGCGGCTTGATTTTACCCTCATTCCGATCTCGACACCCCCGAGAGTGGAGCAGCCACGAAGGTTTCTGACTGCGGACCCACCCCAATGTCGTCTCTCAAGAAGTGTAAAGTCTCGACACCCTCGGCTTAAAAAATTGATCCGATATCCCGCCGTGTTGGCCCCGCAATCCTATGGGGACTGAAAGGGACAATGCCACGAGACGAAATACGGAGAAGAGAGGAGGGGTTCGTGTCGACGAGAAAAGAAGAAAGCAAAAGAGGGAAGGAGACAGATTCGTGAAATAAAAAGTGGGACGGGAAGGGTACCAGCGAGAAGACTAGGAGGGATGGTCCTGCAGTGATTATATCCGACAACCACCCCGAAAAACTTCGAGGCACCTCGTTCTTTTCCCATCCCCCTATCGTGTCGTCGGTCTTCCATCAGGATACGAATAAAAATGCTTTAAGCAATCCCTCTTTTTTTTGAACGCGACACTTATATTTAGCACGAGATGATGTTCTTTATACTCTTGGATGAAAGACGCCACAGTGGAACACCCAAGTTCTTGCAACTTGGGAATAATTCTTCAAGAAATAATATTCTTTCAAGCAAAAAATAAAGAGACTTCAGAAGTTTCAAATGTATAAAATAATGAGAGGAGCATGTGGAATTTTTATCTTTTATTTAAATCTACTGTAAAGCATTGCATGTATTAACCCTTTATCGACATGAATTTTAACTCTTCCGCCAGCAACAGGAGTCTTCAAAAAAGAACTTTTTTCTATTATTCCAGATTATATAAAAATCTAAAAAAAATTTTAGTATATTTGTTAAAGCTTTAACAAACAAATTTTTATTATCATAGAAATCGAATTGTATTTATATTTTATTTATTTTTTACAAATTTAAATTTATCTATCAAAAATCAAAATATCGATGATACCTTTAAAGATTTCAGTGCAAAGAATATTTACTGTAGAGTACATAAAAAAATATGGGCTGAATAACAAAAACAAATTTTATAATAATAATAATAACTGTGCAGAAAAATATTCAGCAGATTTAGTATGTCGATCGAAACCACGAAGACGACCGGGTTATTAAATCACTGTAGCATTACTGCAATTTACGGCGCAAAGGAGTAAGAAGGGTTAAACGCCAACGATATCCGAGCGATATTATGGATAGTAACGTTAATATCGGCAATATTCAGTAGAGTTATGATCATGCCGTTCTCGAAGTCGCGCGAGAGGATCTCTTCCTCGAACTTAGCCCTGGGAACTTTATGCAATATCCTACCTACTCCAGAGTTCTCTCCCGACTATCGACAACGGCGTCCACTGGTACGTTGGCGACATCGTCTCATCCGGCTTGGATCCACCTTAAGTGCTCTCGAACAGGCGCTGAAATCCGAAGTCTCTGCAACGCGAGTCAGCTCGATATCGTCCGAATTTCCGTTCAGCAAGACGATGGCATACTCTCGGTCATACCACACGATGGCTCAACATTGTACAAGGGAAGGACATAGTTGTCGTCCCCTCTCACCCCGCGGTCGTGCTTTAATACCGGTCGAAGCGAGAAGCCGGCTAGACGGACAAGGAGGATTTCGCGCAGGGATGAAAGGGAGGCGCATTAAAGCAACTCGATACAGTGAACGTCGTGCTCGAGACACTTGGGTCGGTAACGCTGGTCTCCTCTCAATGATACTAACCTAACCCAAGGAAGTAATATCGTCATTCTGGTGTGCTCATCTAGATTGCTGTCGTCGACTCGTAAGTTACGTCGCGTAAAAGCTCTGCGAAGGGCGAAGAGGAATGAAACTTAAATGTGTTTCAAGACATGAAGAACAAGAGTTCGCGAATCGTATTACGGATATGCACGCACACGCGAATGAGGAAGAAACGTGCGGGAGAAGAGAGCGAGAGAAACTCGATTTCTCTTTCTTTCTTCTTCTATGTTTCTCCAGTAGGTGGTCGTTCCCCGGACAGTCGGCGATATCCGGGGGACTGGGAAATTAAAATAGAGCTCGCGGAAAGAAAGTTGCGAGAGAAAGATAGAAAATCTGTGTACTCCGAATTTTATTATGTCGCGGAAGAGGAGCGACGACGCCAGAACGATGCGGGAGAGATTTTTGACCTAAATGTTGAAGGTGACCTGACTGCGTTGGCGAGATCAAATTTCTGTTATTAGCTTCAGAGAACAGCTTGTGTAAAATCCGTGTCTCACATATACAGAGGAAGAATCAATTTCTTGTTCCCAAGCGAGCGACGATTGACCTCTTTCTGCGCAACATTCTCGAAATAGTCTCATTGCGATGCTCAGAGGTTTATCGTATTTTACTGTTCGAACCTTTTTGTCTCAGATTGTAAATTCAGTTACGTTCAATAACAGAATTGAATTCGTAAAGAATTGATTTCGTAAACGTTAGAACTTTGTACAATTCATTTAAATCAAATTGATTGAATACAATTTTTATAGAATGTACTTATAGTGTATAATAAAAAAATTCTATGTAAAACAAATCAATATAAATTATTAAACAAATAATATGATCATTTGAATAATTGTGCTATAAAAAAATATTTATTAAATCTCAATACAAATTTTTTTCAATAATACTAAACTAAACATATTTATTTAATAAAAAATTATAGTTAAATCCAATTAATAATTTTTATCAAATAAATATATGTTTAAATTTAGTAAATATTTTATTAGTATTTCTTCAAATAAGTATTTATTAAATTTAGTTTTTTTTTCAATGTAAGATGTAAGATGAGATGTGTTCCACTCATATTCACAACTCTCTGTTAGGTGCAATGCGTTAGATCCATTTGTCACAATTTAACACAAAGGATCATACATCACGCAGTAACTGCCATTCAAATCAAGAAAGTGTGCAGTATGAAATTTATTATCCCTTTCCAAGTATTCACGGTGAATTTTCGAGTCTCACGCAACAAAACGAATTTTATCAGTATTATCTAGTCATCATCAGTACTATTCAGTATTATCACAAAGCTGGTTTCAATTCCTCAGCGAGCGAGTCTAATTTCCCAATGTCTAGCATTATGCAAGCTAATTACCTCTAACGAGATATGAATACTGTAAGCAATAAAGTACCCGGGTTAATTACTAACGAAGGTTTATGAGTGGAACGCGAGAGGTGCGCCGAATAAGAAACAGTCGAATGAAAATTTCCTGGCAAATTATCCAGATAACATTTGAATGAAACGTGACGTACATATCACGCGCGAAAAATTATTAGTGTTTTCTAACGAGAAGACGAAATCAGTAAAGGGTACGAAGGTTCTAACTTCTCTTTTCATCTCTCTATCGTAACCGGAGCGTTATAATGGAAAGATAGAATGGTTTAAGAGTCCTCTTTGCGAATCGAGCAAACATGTGCGAGAATGAAGAAGAGATGAAGCGGAGAATCAAGGAGAAATGCAACGAATAGGAGAAAGACCGACTGGCGCCACTTGGTCAAACACACACTCACCTTAACTCTTACTTAGCACCTTATTTCCATACGATTGCAAAACCTGACGAACGCGCGCTTTTATCCTGATGGGTGGGCGTGTACATACGTGTTGCGCGTCGCATTGTAAGTCATAAACGTCGGGGATTTGTACGGAGATTTCGTTTCCAGACTGCAAACCTTTTCCTCCTCCCAACCTTTCTCTTTCCCCGCGCAATGTATTCTCGTTTCGCCCATCTCGTACAATGGCATGTAATAAATCACGGTGACGATCTAACGTGCAATTATAGAAATATTTTTATCTAATCATAATTATGTGCGTTCGCCTACTCGTTGGTGATGTTGCAAACGCAATGAATACTTCTAAAGCAATCACGCGCACCTCCCGGTCCTAAGCTTGATCCAGCTTGATCTATCGATCGTGCCCGTTAGGTCATCGCCATCATCGACTGCTTTATAAGCGCAACAAATTGTATCGGCTATCCATCTCTTTCATGCGCATAATATCTATTCAGCGTGCAGAACAGAAACTTCTTGCGTTAGACAAACAAAAATAAAATCAATGTTGTTACGTTAGCATGCAAGTAGGTTAATTGACTTGGCAAGGCCCAAACCAATACTCTGATGATTGCTTTTATGTATTTGTGCACGCAGACAATAGTGTATGTTCATGGATAGACCATTTGGCCCGACATATTGACGCTAACGTCGTTATCCCAAGTTTGCAGCTTAAGATGATTCTGTAAAATACGATCCGGATGGACCGGCAAGAAGATCTAATTAGGCGAGTATCCTAAAAATGCTATCCCGCTCTCATACTCGGCAACAATGCCTTATTATATCAACCGAAATGAAATGGCGCGGACATAAAAAGAAAAGCATAATTACTGTATAGGGGTTGCTATGGAACAACCCCTGCGTTACAGTACACCAGAAGTGCCCCACGGGACCGGCGAGATTAGGGAGGGGTACGATGCAGGCGGAGCTACCAATAAGAAAAATCGTTTAATTTAATAACCCATCAAAAATATTTTCATCGCTCGCTGACGGGCGAGCGTGGACGCTCGTATAGAAACAGGCGACTTATCGAGAAAAAGAGAGGGAAGAAGGGACAAGGGAAGAGAGAAAAGGAAAAGGAGAGGAGCAGAGAATCCGGACGGTTAATGTTAGCTGCCTTAAGCTCTTAACGACGGCCAATTATTTCCGTTAAGACGACCACTCGACGAGTAGCTGCTAACGAGACGTACCTACCTTCGAGATTTCTTCGTTTTCATGCCTTAACGATGAATCCTGTAGTCCGCAGATGGAAGGAGAAAAAGTCGAGATAGTATTTACATAGTCCTGGAATAAGGACGCGCGAATTATACGTGACAAACTGAGAAGTACATCTTGGAGCGCAGCGTCTATTGGTCGAGAGAATATTTGCGATAACAACGTAGACAATTCGAGTGACGTTTCCACGAGCGGGAGGCGAGTCTCGAGAGCGGCAAGAGTCGCGCGTTATCATTTGAATCACGCGAATCTTGACAGGAAAGAGGATATCCCCTCTCTAGTGGTACCAATTAAACTTAAAAATTAATTACCATTTCGCAAGTAGCCCAATTAAAGCAGCACAATGAGACGATCGAGGTCGAGACGCGCTGAAATTGATGACGTAGATGCGGACGAGACTGGAAAAATCGGAAAATAAAGAAGAAATAAGAAAAATCCTACAGCATAATTAACGAACTGATTTAGAATTTTCTCACGGTCTGGTGATAAGCAGCCATGCCGACGCTTTTAAAATCCAAAATAATCCTTGTAATTATCAAATCTCAGCGTGGCATTCTATAGAGCATTCTCGAAACGATCCTGACTCCTCATTACCAGTACCGCTGTGACATCAAAAAGACTTTCTTGCTGGTCTCGTGCTCTCTGTCTCCATCGTCCATGATGGAAAAGAAAGTCGTAAAAGGGCCGCGTCGGAAATAAATGCGAGCGACGAATGGCGATAAGTCCGCGGAAACGGGTATCATGACGACTACGACGAGGATGTAGGAGTGACCGCTAACCACTACGCTAAGGATCTGCGAAAAATATGAGAGAAAGAGAAAGAGTTAATAGTAATGAGCGCTATCAAGACAAACGGCCAGATCTAGACTTTCGGATGAGTTTTCGGACAAAATGCGGCGGAAGAATGGAACGGATGGAAGCGTTAATTACTGAAGTTAACGAATCCGAGAGGAGAGGGTAAATTAATATGCTAATTTTTTCAGTCCGCCTCTTTTTAAATTTCGACTTTTACGATTTTTGATGATTTTATACATTTCGTGTCGAGATCATGGCTCATTTATAAAAGAAACACGTTTAATTCTTTATTACTCGCTTTATTACTGGAATGTCTAAAATATCCTCATCTTATAAATTCGCTAAATATAGAAACGCTATTTTATATTCACGTTATTATTTTCAGTACAAATTATTTCACTATAAAAAAAACCGTTTGCCTTTATCTTTATCTAAAGAATATATATTTAATTGTGAATCAAAGAGAACAATAAAAAATTAAAATGTAATGTTGGAGTATCAGAAACATCCCCTCCTCCCCATTCGTTCTTTATTTAAATTCCTAACAATTCTAAAATAATTTTCTAAATTTTTTAAATTTTTCTTTTTGAAAACGGATCTTTAAATATTCCCCAGTTGATCTCGATCGATGAGTTAACGATAGATCGTATATACGCGTGCAGAAACCGACCTGTAAATATTAGCGATTCGATTGAATTAACGGTCGACGTAACATCGCGTCGAGTAAATAGCATGGTATCAGGCATAAAAGCGATATATAAACGCCGACTGGCGGCTTCATCCAGTTCGCTTTTTAGCTCGTTTCGCCCTCCCCCCCCCCTCCTCCCCCGCGAGCGGCTAACGCTATCTATTGTTTCTGCCGTACACCCGCATATCCAGTGCGATATATCTTTTCGACCCTCTTATTGCTGGGGGTAGTTTGTCATGTTAATTTCGCGAGTCGCGCGAGGGTGGCCGAGCTGGGCTTTTAACGCGCTGCCACCGTCCTAGCGGCAGGCGGGCGTCGCTTCCTCCGCTTCCATCCGTCCAAGCCGTTGCCGTCGCAGCGAGATGCAAATCTGCCCGACGCCGATGAAAGGGTTAACTGAACTGCCGGCCATTAATATGCTAATAGTTTTCGAGTCTCGCGATTTCAGCTTATGAGAGTGATTATCGTCGCGTAATGACCCAGAAACGCTTTTTCCGGGAGGGTACTTCCACTCCTCTCTCTCTCCCGAAAGCGCATATCCATACCTATATATCGCTCTTCGTTACGGCGGTTTTCCAATGCGATGGTTTATGACCCGCTTTGAACCGCACATGACGCGGATTATTATTTAGACTGTTCCCTGGGAGAGAGAATGGTCGTCTACAGATGAGTTTCTTGAAAAGATTAATTAAAATTAATCTTGTGTCCGTCACGTTTTGTTAATGAATCAAATATTTTCATATTATTTACGATCTAGAGCACGCTGTCAACTGACCACCATTATGCCGAAGACAGATGCGGGTAGCGATAAAGATCCATTGAACGTCGGACACGTGACATCGCACACGCGTGACGCTATACATCACAATAGCGCATTCTAAACGTTACAAAATAATATTTGGAGAGGCGATTTCCTACGAGCACCCATATTGCACTCGGTGGCTGGCCTCGTTATCGCGCCTATAAAATTTCACGATCGATTAAAAAGATATGGTTCTTTGAGAGTTTCAAGTCTTTCTCTCTCTCTCTCTCTATATATCTATATATACAATATCTCTCTCATCTTTATCACGAGAAAACGCAGGAGCTTTAACATCTGACCGTAAAAAAGGCGCCGCGGATGAGGTGCGCCATAACGGACAAACAGTTCGGTGCAGCTCCACAAAATATCCACATCGACTCGCAACCGATACGTGATCTCGTTACAGCGATGGCTTAAAACTCCACCATCGACGTCGCAATTCCGTCAGCGTGGCGCCCAGGATCGACGATGGGCAACGAGCGATGATAAAGATCCTTTTCCCGAGTTTAAGCCCACCCTCTCCCATCTTTACTCATTTTTTTTATACACGCAGGAAAGCGATTTACACTCGGCCACCACCGGTGCCGATCTTCGGGGATGTCGATCTTGAAAACTCGTAAAGCCGAATGAGATTCACGCACTAAGCCGACAGATGATTAAACCTTGGTTTACTACCGCGTTGGCGTTACGATGTTGCAAGAGGGGGTTGCGCGAAGGGCGCAATCGGAATTTCTCTCAGCGTGCGTGCTCCTCCATCAGTCGCGTTACCAGTGATAGCTTGTGCGTTCCATCGATCGTCCATCGTATAGGAGAGATTAGGCACGTATCTACTGGTAAATCAATTGTTGTAAATTCTAGTCGCTAGTCAGAATATTGAAATCCTAAATGTTTTTTAAAAATTTCTTTGCGATGACGTAGAAAATTCAATTCCAATTTTTTCCGAACTTTATATATAAACGTTTGGAAAATGTTGGAAAACTTTCTTTTGTACACAGTATAATTTTGACGTAGAATGATTTATTCAGATTATACATCAGGATTATCATATTTCTCATCTTAAAATTTAATAATTTTTCCTTGATTTTCAAATAAAATTTTCTGACTTTTCGATTTTTCTGACTTTCAATAATATTTTGAAATTTTAATAATATTTTCGTCCTGATTTGAAAACCGTTATATTAATTATATAAATTATATAAATATTTTATTGAGAAATCAATTTAACATAGCAATGTTAATAATTAATATTAATGTTGCTGCTTGCATTTTTAATTGTTAAGTTGATAATTTCAAAACTGTACTGTGTAATATACGTATATAAAATTTCTTTACAGTTAAGAATTTTAATTTTCCAGAAAATTCTGCAAAATTCCTCGATTTTCCTCAATTTTCCTGACCATATTCAATTTTCCTGACAATTCCCTGATTTTCAGTTTTGTGACAACTCTGTATATACAGCGCATAACTTTTGATACTGAATATGCATGAATTTAATTATAAATGACTCGTTCTCGTGAATACGCGATTCCGCATTTTCGCGTCGAAATTTCACATGATAGCGCGCAATAATCACCCGGAGGACAAAGCACTGTGCGATTACCGCGATTTCGCAAGGTATGAATACTGAAATAGACTCTGCGAATGCGATGATGGTAGAACGTAAAGCATGGTACGGCACATAAGTTGCCTATCTTCTCCCGACACTCGGTACCGGCTTTATGTGTTGGTCATAAACACGAATTAATTTCAATCGTTCTATGCGCGTACCTACGTGAACACGTGTGCGCCGTGGCGCGTATACGTGTTGTCGGTATGCCCACGTGTAAGTGCACGACGAGGGGAGGCCAAACATAAAACAATAATGGCGAAACATAAACGACAGAGCACTTAACACTTGGCACTTAAACAACTGGCAAATTGCTCCCTTGTCAGTCCAGCCTTAACCGAGAATTTAGGTGCCGGAACTTGACGAACGACTGCGTCCTAAATCGAAATAATCATCCGACGAATCGCCTAGTGTCTTTGTTCCTGGTCGGTGGTGTGGTCAATCTGACAAATATCCCCGAAACACGAACCACAAAACGGTAAATCTCGGCACGATGCGTTAATGCGTATCCAGTTTTCACCACAGAGTCAATACCGACCATTGTTTTCGCAGTTAAATATAGAGGATAATTTAATATATAGAGGATAATTTAATTAATAACGCTTAAACGTTAAGAAAATTAATATCTAATTAATTAATATTACATTTTTGATGAAAAGTACAAATATAAATTTAAAAAGGTATTTGTTCGAGATTGCATCTCATTACCTTTTATAATAAACTTTTATAATATGCAAGATACGAAAAAATGTGAATGAGAAAAAATACAACAAGTTATCATAAATTTTTTGTGGATCATGGATTCATGATCATGGCTTGTGCAATTAATAGAAAAATATATGAGATCGAGGGTTACCGAGGAATCCTATCAGGAGAAATATGTTCGATAAATTTTTTCTCCTTTTATAAGATGTAATGAAAGTCAAATAGCGGTCTGGCACCCCGCGCAGTTTAAAACGTTTTTTTTTTCCAGGATGGCGAGGGGTACGAAGAGAGAAACATGGGAGCAGAGGGGGTGGAGGACATATGGTGTGTCGCCACCCTTGTCACGTATACGATAGTCCCTACGGAAACTAGCACCCTTATTATCACCAGAGAAGCCGAATTGTCGGTGGGGTGTGGAGAGTCGCTTTTTAATTTTACAATATCCCCATAAAATATTCGCCATAACAGTAAAAGTAGACGAAGGCTAAGCCGTGATTTGCGAGCGAGCGATATTGCGGTGCCCTCTTTCCCCTCGGCTCGATTCTATCGTTTCATACGTTTCGCCTCTTTGCACGACGAAAGAAATCTTGCGACGAAAAAGAACCTAACTAACGACGGATGTCTGCCCCATTCGACGAGGGGACACCGTGGCCGTTTTATGGGATTTAAGTGCACATCGTTCGCGAAGTCTGAAATCCAGATCTGAGCTCGGGGACAAACGGCAAAATCTCTCCGCCGGATTACGGAAAACGCGAAACGGCCCAGGCCAACTGATCAAACAGACTCGAAGCTGTCGATTAAGATGTTTGCACAGCCACGCCTTCGCAGATTTCTGTCTCGCGATAAAGTACATAACTTCAGAACCACGTATAAACCTTGTTGTTATCTTCATCCGAGTGAGAACAGCACTTTTCATATCTGTTTAAGATTCGTTTATCAATCGATATTTAGAAGCTTACATTCTCGATAAAACGTATCGAAATTTCATAATATTTTTTTTAAACAAAATAATTGTAGAAATAACTTCGACTTTGATGAAACAGGCATCTCATTAGAAGTCTTCGTCTATCAAGATAACGAAACAATCTCCATAATTCCCCAAACAGAGGTATAAAGATGCACCGATAACGAAAAATCTATAGGAAGACATAAACGGGAGGCTCGTAAAATCTAAACTCTCTCGCGCGCGAATGGACTCCGAATCTTCCGGTATTATCGATGATGGACTAGTCGCGCCCGTCGATACCGGTATCGGTGTCGAACGGAGCAAGATTCTACATAATATCCGTACGAACTGGTCATTATACGATACGCGCAATGGCGAAACCGTTTGGCAAGAGCGAAGAAACGAACGAGTGAGCAACGAGTAAACCATTTTCCAGACGCGCATTACGCAGACGGCTCCGCCGCGCTCGAACGAGGAAATAAAACAAACCGGAGGTTTTGTGGCATACGATAGCACTACGCCACTACAATCGTACCGTACATATACGCGTATACGAGCAGCTAGGTACCACTCCGATAAATGCATGAGATAACGGTACGAAGGTATATCATTATCTCGTACGGCGGTAAAACTTTCCGCCTCGGGCATCGTATGCCATTCGGACAACCCTGCCAAGCAAGAGGGAAAGACTAGCCGTGAATTTTTAATTTTTATCGTCCCGGGAACGACAAATCCATTCCGGATCCGAGATCCGAAGGATAGATAAAGGACAATCCACCGCGGCTGCGAGTAAGCGCTTTTATTGCCGGATGGATCGCGCGATTCCACCGCGAGGATGCATTTTCGAGAGGTCATAACCCGACGGAAAGGACGGAAAACGATCGTTAATTTTTCATTCTTATCTTCGCACTGTTATTGTACAGAACGTACGACGAAAGATACTCCTCTTAGATACGAAAAGATTGCTTCATCGCTAGAATCACTCTATTTTAACTTAATTGCATTTCAATAAATTAATCTTCGCTGGCAACCTAAATTTTAATTTTTGTGTCAGTAATAGAGATCTTGAAGAAACAGCAAATTTTTTATTGTTCCGGATTATACAATGTAAGAATCTGAAAAACTTTGTTATACTAGTCAAAATTTTAACGAGTTTTTATTATCATAGAAGTCGATATTTTACTTATTTAAATTGTCTGTCAATATTCACATCAAATTTATCTACAAAATTCACAATCAAAATATCACAATCAAAATTAGTACCTTTAAAAATCCCAATTGCCGGCGGAAGATTAAATTACATTGAAAAGCATTAATAATTCGTCAATTATATTGTACATATCATACACAAATAATAATATCGACTTTTTATTCAATTCCAATGCCATCAACAAATCTGCCATATGTATACTAATTAAAAATAATGATTGGTCTACTCGTAAGCAAATAATTACATTGTTTCTTGGTCTTTAAAAAAAAATATCTTATTTTTATTATTATTTAACAGCGATGTGTGGTATGTGCCATAAAGAATAGCATTTACGAAACGCACCGGTGGTACGACAACTTCTGGACGATCGGGGGACGATTGATGATCCCGGATGAGTGACGAGAGACGGATCGCCTCGTCGAGATACCACGGGGGAGGTTTAAACGAGTATTTATGTCCGTAAACGAAGGGAAGAGTTAACGTACCGCTAGAAAATAAATAACGTCGTGTGTGCGGGAACGGGAAAATCCTGCGGCGCTTGCGTGTTCTCCAACGGTACGCAGTGTGTAAAATCTCTTTCTGCGTCGTGTCAGAGATTAGAGAAAACGTACACAAAGTAGAGATATGAGCGTACGCGGACCAGTAGTTGCTACAAAGAATTATTTGCAATTCTGTGCACGTAATGTGATATCGCGCTTAAAAATTTTTCCATTATGTTCTCCAATTAAAGATGATCGTTGATAGATTCAGCGTCGTAAATATAATTAAAGTATCAAATATATCGATATATATATATTTAATACATAGTGATTATCCATAAAATTATATCTATCTATTCTTTTCTTCGTTAAGCGAATGCGTTCTTCAGATTTTATTACAACAATTTGACTGTAATATCATAAAGGTTGTGGACACTGACCTTCGTTCATTACACAGTGAATATTTTCATCGTGATCATCAGTGCGCGTTAACCTCCACCCCTCTCTCAATGATCACGAGGAACTTTCGTTTCCGTGTAGCATTATGCACGTGGACGTCATTAAGAGCCAGGCTTTAAAACAACCTCTTATGCTTTACGACTTTCTGCGAGCGAGCGTGTTTCTCCTCGTATAATGGTCTCGTGGAAGCATACGCGCGTGTCAGAAGCCGAACAAAAATCGACTGCTTTATTGATTTGTTTAGATCAACACAGATCGCTAAACTACGCGTACAAATTGATAAAAATTACCGGGCACGTTTGCAGGAGTTAGACACGCGCATCGTTATCAATGATGAGATCATGCAGTTGTCACGTTTATGAAACAAGATTGCATGTGATAATTCGCAAAAAATAAAGGGTGTAGTCAAATCCATCATCCCTCTTAAGAACCCCATTTATTTAGTAACTTTGTACTTTTTCGCGTCAAACTTGTATTCTATGAGAGCGATTCTGAAAATTCTTGGGCAAAGACGAAACATTGTTGACATTCCTAGTCCCTGTAATTAGCTAATTACATCGCATTCTGCGCATCGCGTACATATAACCCGATTAACCGCATTAAATTGTCAAGTCGTCAGCAAAAATTTTAAGAGGGTTCAAGATCCGGAAATTCTCCCACCTTTAGAGAGTAACAAGAGGGTAATCATAATTTCTGTCTGAGCGCCAGCGAAAGAGACAATATTAATTATATTCCTGTAATAACCAGATGCACTTCGTGCTATGGAGTTTCTCCCTCCATTTCTCTCTTTCTCTCTCTTAACGCTAATATAAATGGTATTCATCAGCAGAGCGCGAACGCATTATAAACCATATATAAGATTCCATCAGCATATATCTCTCGGAGAATAATCCGCGGAGTGGGGACCTCGAGGGATTAAAAGACGGGGTGGTATGAGGGAACGGCGAAAGGGGGAGGCCTATTAACGAGTACATTAAAACGTATAAACCTCACGATGTTCCCCGAAACGAGTCAGTGTATTCTCCCGCCAGTAATTTACGAGGTACCGGAGACGTCTCTCCTCGCCCATCCTCCCTCTTTTTCACCGCTCTTTCGTCGTCTTCTATACCCGCCGGTTCCTTTCGTTCTGTCCATTTTTTATTGTTCTCCCAGTTGCCCCCGGCTTCCGACTCTTGGTTAGGCGCTCGTTGAACGCCTCCACCTTCTCCTCTCGCGAATCTCTTCAGTAAGGCGCTTGGTCGCCTGTTCTCTTTATTCCGTCGCTCATTCGACCTCTCCTCGGTGCGCTCGGCAAAAGAATTCAGGAGCTTTAACGATTCTCCGACCGGCAAACGAGGCTGGCTTACTGCGTGGGCTTAAAGGATGATTTCCTGCGCGTGATTTTCACGAGCAAAAGGATCAGACGATGCTTTTCGTTCTCCCGTCTTCTCGAGCGACATTTATTTCATTTCGTTGAACTGCTTGGTGCGTCAAGTTATTTCTTTTCTTTTATCTTTTCATTATTTACTATTAGTATGTAGCATTTAATGATTACAAATTATATACAAATCTTGAAAAAAAATAGTTATTTTTTTCTAATAATGAATTGTGTGCACACAACTTTTTTATTAATTTTAATATCGGTTCAACTTACTCTTCATTTTTTTTCTATTTCTAAAAATAAGATTAAAGTTAATCTATATATTAATAAAAATATATCAGCCAATTAAGCTTGTTTTTTTTTTTTTTTTCAAAACAAGCAACTGCGAAAAAGCAACAATGCGTTTCATGCAACAATTAAACTGATTGTAATCGAGAGTTGTCCGAGAGAATTCGATTGCAGTCTGTTTTCTGATTGATTGATCACCACGAGGTGCACGATTATCTAACTTAATTAATCGATAAGCGGATGTGGAGCGCGGATGCGAGGCAAAGGGATATCGCGTTGGTGGCGATGGCAGCGACTGCGAAAGGCGCTTCGACAAATCGCCAATCAGATAGAGAGAGGCGGTTACGCTGGACTTTGCAGTTTTATATACGGTAACGTAACCGCAGCGAGACGGTGAGACACCTGCGCGGTCCCACACCGATGCGGATCTACTGTGAACGCAACCGGTCGTAATGGTGATTTAATTCCTAACACGTGAGATCGTCATCGTAGATGCCGCGCTTTTTAGGTGGCTTAATGGCCACTTGACACACGCACTCAGGGGTGCGAGTGTCAAAAACCCGCGCAGGTGCTCTCAAAATACGTGGAATGACACATCAAACACGCCAGGTCGTAATTTTGTCGAACGAAATTAGCGTGGCGATGACTTTTCCGGGCCACATGCACCGCATACAAAGATTGATATCTAAATAAAACGTATGAGCTTTGTAGAATTTAGGGTGCTCGAGAATGACCGTATGTACCGAATTAATCTTGTGAAGTTTAATTCGAGCGATTCGGCGGTTTTATTCTTCCTGCGAGTACACACATGGGGGTTGTTCGGACTGGAATAAAGCACGGAATCAGTGGCAATCAATACCAATATTTTGCCAGATATAAATTACGCTTAACTGGACACTCTGCGAAATCAAATAAAATTGACGAAGTCACTATTTTGAACCCTCCACTGACAACATAAATTTTAACTCTTCTGTAAGCAATAGGGGTCTTCGAGGAACAGCAAATTTTTTATTGCTTCATATAGAAATATGAAAAAAATTCTGAAATATCTTTGTTAAACAAGTTTTTTTCATCATAGAAATCGAATTATATTTTATTTATTTGTTATAAATTTAAATTTATCTACTAAAATTTACAATCAAAATATTGATCGCGTCTTTAAAGAAAAACTCCAATGGCCGACAGAAAGTTAAGTATCTAAATTTCAACGTTTAATGATAAATAAAATCTCATCTCTTTTTCATTTTATAATTTTGGAACTTATCTCTATATACAAATTTATCTTATCTCTGCATTATTTCATCATTGTATTGGTTTCAAATTTAAAAAGAGTTTTTAACTTGTTCAACTTTACGCACGCATACTTATTACACTTAAATTTGTTTCATTACAATCGTCCGAGTCCCTAATTGTGCCCTTCGAGCGAAATTCAATTACATCTCGCCCTTTCGTCGCGTTCGCCTGTCATATTTCATGTTCCAAACGACCGCCGGATACGAAGAGCCAGAAAAGAAAAAAAAATCCAACGAGAGAACGAAAAAAACGGTAGGCGCCGGACGATTTCGCGGAGGAAAGTGATTATGAATGATACGCGGCAATATCCACCCTTACCCATCGGGCAGAAATTCACTTGCCGAGGAAATTAAAAACAGTCATCCAGCGCCGGGCCCGCTAATGGCAGGCATCGTTCATGTCAATATGGGCCATTGCCCGTATTACCATATTACGCTTAGGATAGCACCGGCGGCGCGTATTTTCCTCGCCGGGTATTGCTTATAAATACCAGCAATTACAAAACAGGATAGCTTCTCTTTCGCGCCCCTCCCACGCTCTTTCTTTCTCTCGATGTAGGATGGAAACTCGATTATATATATAGTACGCACTCGGCGTTCCCTCTCGCAATCTCGTTAACGTGCGTGCGAGCTTATCTGAACGCTTTTATTTTATTCCTCGTCATATCCTCGCGTCCATCGACAATCTCCATCGTTCGCGGCCTTAAACCGTGTATCGTTATACACGATTAAACTCTGTGTGTCGCTACAAAAACAACGTATAATACTATTTACGAAAATGAAATGGTAATTTGCGGAAAACGTTTCGCAAAAAGTCAGATTTTAATATATATTTTCGTTTCATTAGAATTTAATTAATATTCCATTTTGATATTTTTCAATGAGAGAGAGAGAGAGAGAGAGAGAGAGAGAGAGAGAGAAAGAGAGAGATGCTCCTATAAGTTAATAAAACGGAAAATTTAAATTATGTGTTCTTTTGATGAGAACTGTCATTTGATATCGTCATTGCATTAAATGATATGTACAGAAACAAAGAGGAATCGCAGCATAATTGCATTAGCATCAATACATTAATGTACAAACAAATACGCATTTATTCGATGGGCAAAATCGAAACAAGCGCGATGCATCCGGACAAATAAAATATTGCTCTGCATGCGCGAGCGAATGTTCACTGTCGACCTGACATCGACTCGATTTTGTACGTTGCAGAGCACAATGGCAAAAACGGCACGTGTAGCCTCAAGACTTCCGATCAATTAACTCCACTTTCAATTCGTGGGACGGTTAGGGACGCGTCGTGCTCTTATAGTTGTTAGCCGTGTAACCATCTCACCATTTTTTCTTCCCCTTCGCACCGCCCGCGCGAGTACGCCACCCTCTTAGCACCCCTGTAGGATAGAGAGGATCGAAGCATATTGACGGCCGATGGCGTTCGACCGTGGCACGATACATAGCTACAAGGGTGCTCGAGGGATGCGAGAGTAAATATTAAAGCGCGTCGCGCGGAGTCATCGGACCGATAATGATTGTCGCCGAGTAGACATACAAGCGTGCTCTTATTATAGCTGAGGAAACGAGGATTGGATAGTCATGGGAGACACTTCTAATGTGTCTGTAGTTGTTCGAAAGACGAGAATCATTTCGTTCACATACAAAGATAGAGAAAATAACGCTCCCTTCGAGTTATAGAAGCAAGATTAGAACCGATAAAAAGATATTGTATTTATTTATTCGATATCAAAATACTACAAGTATTTGATACTTCTGATGAAATGTATATTCAAATAACAATGCGAACAAAGATATTTTCTCATTATTATTGTAAGTGGAGGAAAGGTATTCAAGAGCTTTTGAAAGTTTCCAAATAATTCAATCACTGAAAGGAATGACTTGAGAATATTAAAGATTCTTTAAAGTCTTGAAAATTCTAAAAATTCTTAAAACCTTGTAAGTTTTATAAAAGACTACTTAGAATATGATTGGAAAAAACGCTCAAGCTTTCAATATAAAAAGAGAATGTTATAATCTAAAAGATTCTGGAAAATAAAGGTGAATCACCATGATTGTAAGTGGCATCGTAGCGAAGTCAATTAACAGCAACTATCGTAAATTACAGAAGGATATAAGTACGATGGGGTAATGGACTCTGCTTCGCGTATGCATTTACATGATTGAATATTCATGGAAAATGCATAGAAGCGAGTCGTCCTTGCTTGTGTTTGCACAGAGGCGATCCTAACTCTGTCGAAGCATAATATCAAGCGCGGTGCAAGAACCCGTTCAAATATCACTCGCTATACACGGCGCGAGATGCAGGTAGCAATTTCATTCTGCTGTTTCTTCATATTTACAGCATTCACACACTCGCAACTATCGAAGAAATGACATTCAAAACATTGTATTTTTTTCTAACATATATTTATCTGTCACAACTAAAATCGATGAAGAAACAAATAAAAAAAATTTAGTTTCGATTATAACAAGTATAAAAAAATATATAAATATCAAATAGTCACATATCTTCAAATAAAAAAATCCATGCGTTGAAAGTAAAAAGCTATAAATTACGCGCGCGCGCGTATGTGTATGTGTGTGTGTGTGTGTGTGTGGGGGGGGGGGATGTGGATTTTGTTGCGTAGAAGCTTTTAATACTTTTCCCAGGAAGAGATCAAAATCACATCTCACTATTAAAAATTTTTTTTCCTCTGGCGTACATCTTCTGTTTTATCATTACTATCAAAGAATGACTAACTGCCGTTTATAATGCAAACGTATATGATGCGTGCAGAGATACCGCAGGTAGACACGCCTACTGTGTACATGTGTCCCGAAAGCGGCCTTAATAATAGCATGCGTTTCACACTGCGCCGCTCAAATAAACTTTACAAAATATCACACCGAGGGGGCCAAGCATGGCCATTCTCTCCGCGAGACGCGGCTAGCAAATGAATCAGAAAATAGCGGCGGGAGCTTCCCACACGTGTCGAGTCACGTGTTAGATAATTAGATATTCTTTAGGCCGTGCGTTAGACCGCGCATGGTGTTCCATTAGATCGGAGTTCGACTCTACGTCGATCGAGCCTCTCATCCCCTCGCGATTTTTCTTAAAAGTGCTGTTTCCTTATTCGGTAGATCTAATGGTCAGATAGCGTGTCAGGTAGAAATGAGATATCGTTTGACTCATCGGCTCTTAACGGAAGTCTTATTACGAAGCATCTCTTGTAAAGGAAATAGCGTGAAATTAATTAATTACAGCGATATATACAGTTTATCTGAACGTTTAACAAAAAGTAAATCATTGGTAAATATAGAATATTATTTCCAAATGAAAACGGAATGTTATACATTACACAAGAAAATTATTGTTAGCCATTCGAAATTGTATTTATTGCAATCTAAAATAACACTTATATATTTGTGTTACATATAAAATCATCCTAACGCATTATCGTGATTATTCGGTGATCGAAAAGTTACCTCAGTTAATGAAAACTCGACAGGCATCGTAGACAATTAACGTTTTGCACGTTGATTACAAAATACGGAATACAGGGAGAAAATTATGATATAACCTGATTTAGCTTGAAATAACTGTTGATCGTATAAATGAGGTAGAGATAAATTATCGCGAGACTTTATCCATCAGAAATTTATATCGATTAGTGAAAGTATGACGAACCGTCGAAATAGACGAAACACGTGTACTGTAATATATATACATATATGCCATCATGTAAATCGTCAATTGATGTTGGATACATTTGACACTAGCCATGGATCGCACCGTTAAACGGTATGATTCGGATTAAACAAGCCCGATGGGTGGAGTAAATTTCGGTTGAGCGGTGTAAAATGGCATTTTGTAACGACGCGAGCGTTGTGGTGCGGTCACGACTTGGGGATTAATGCATCCTGGGCTTTACATTTCATTGGACTCGCGGGTTCGACTCCCGTTCGCGTTTATACGCACATAAATGGAGGCGTTAAACCGACTGCCTGACAACTCTGATAATTGCCTCGCGCGTAAAATCCGTTACGAGCCTTGTTTGTCAGTTTCGCTAACGTATATTACGCGTTGCCGTACCCCCTTCTACCCTCCTATCCGCTCCTGTCGTGCTTTTCACGTTACAACACGCTCTGTTCGACTTTATTGGCTGTGGAGATGAGATCGAGGTTTCTTATACCGATTTCCGTTCCATCGATTCTTTCAATAAGGACTAACGAGATGTCTGTGCGATAAAATAGTAGCGGTTATGACCATCTTATACCATTTCTCGAGATAATGTAAACTTAAAAAAAGTAATATTATCGTAGCAAATTGATTTATTTTTTTTAATATACTAGCAATGATATTCTTTCATTTAGCTGCGAAATTTATTATTTATTTTACATTATCACTTCCAATTTGCGATTAAATTCTATTTTCTGTGTGATTCTACGTATATAACAAAGTGGTAAATGTCTTATTTAATTCAACGAATTTCAATTTCAAGAGTAATCAGGTTATATGATTTATAGATGAACGCTTTTCGTGTTCATCGATGATATTGTGTTGTAGGAATCCATTTTCCAGCCGCGCAATTCCATTGAATGAAGACGGCAGCGTTAATTTATCGGCACGACATTTGCACAGTTCGATTATTCCGCGCATTGTAAAGGCCAATTACAACGTAATCTCTCTGTCCGTTGTATGCCGCGCGTTGTGCGTGCCGTAAACTAGTGACCGCGCCGGTCAAATGCGACCGGCGCGTAATACAGGAATAAATACAACAATTACCGATGTATTGCGGTGCCGTGACGCAATGCAAATTATGCGCTTTCGTGTCGCATTAGACGGACGCGGCCGTTCCCGAGCGTTGTCCCGCACTTACGAGAAATTAATGTAAACACGCGCACGGTAGTTATGGTACGTGTACGCGTCCGTCCGTCTATTACCACTGTCGGATGCACGCGGCGCTCGTCGACTCCTACGCAAACAGTATTGTTTGGAAACGATTACGAAAAGAAATCGAGACCAGCCGATGAAATAACAAACGCACCACAAGATTACTCGCGCGCGCATGCGGTATTACATCGGCACGTGTCGTAATCTGTCAGGATGATCAACTATCAAAATAAGCCAAAATGTACTCATCGCACGTCATTTTATGAATGGCTTCTGGGCATGTATTATAGAACTATTCGAAATGCATTCCGATCGAAATTGTTCAATCATTTCTTACATTTTTATTGCGTTTTCTAGAGAAAATGAAATAATTCCGATCGGAATCTATTCTAAATAGTTCCATAATGCGTACTTGCGAATCAAATAATATGTGTTACAATTCCATCAGAAGTAAAAACAATCCAATTCTAAAGAGTTTAATGTAATCAAATCAAATGCGAATTGATGGAAGTGCAACGGATGCATGATAATTAAGTAAATGTTAATTGATTTATTACGTACTTATTTATTTCGCTATGTATTTTTACTGTTATAATATCCTGGGAAGGGTAGAAAAAGGCGCAGACGTTAAGTGAAAGTAGGTACGAGGGATGGTTTCCGGCTAACCGCCACCGACTCTCATCCCTTTCAACGAACTTCCACCCACCAAGTGATTAAAAACAATTACCGTTTCATCGGACCCTTCTAACCTGCGTAATGAGCGTCCTGTTGCCGGTAAAGAGAAAAGAAATTGTGACAAATTTTCTACAAATTTATAAAGCGCTTTAATAACGCGGATGCTTCTAATTATATATCAAGATAAATTAATCGTAAATTAAAAGTGTAAGTATTTAATACACTTCGTGGTCGATATACTTTGTTCGTGTTTCTACGCAAATATTTCTCGTAGATACGATATTCATGCGAAGGGTAATTCAACTTCCGTAGTGAGAGAGACGGAAGACTGAATACTTGCGCAAACAAGGGTGGCTCTCATGTTAAATCACGAGGTAACTTCGAGAGCCAGCGAGCTAGCTTTCGCTCGTACATCGTTGAATCAGAAACTACCATGTGCCTCCGAGAACATTGAACTGAATGGATTCCCGCGGAGTTTGGAAATGCCTGGGCTAATTAACAATTACGACGAGGGAGGCCACAGCGGTTATTCATAATCATAATCGACGGGCCATGGAGACTTCATGGAGTCTATTGTTGGTAGCTTCCGCGGCGTCGCTTCTGACAAAAGACTAAGCTATGTCTATGTGGTTATCCATAGCGAGTGATGTGCCTTGTCTCGGTCTTTGTTGATATGGCTTTCAGTCTGGGATATCGCGATGGTTTATACATCACACAATTTAATACACAGATCTGCTGTTCCTATAAAGGAATATTTCAGCTTCTCAAATATCTCTGAAGGCGTGAAAAAATAATAAATTATAATATTACTTTCTAAATTTTATAATTTGAACGAAATGGCTGTGAAAAGAAAAAAAAGGAACTATAAAATTTTTTAACATTATATTTTGGAGAATGTTATTGTTATTATGCCAAAATAATTTCAGATTGAACATCATTTACCGTCGCTGGAAAATATCCTCGCGAGGGACTTTAATGGATTTTATTCAATTTTGAGAGAGCGGTTGCGCATGCAAAATATGACGCAGCATGTTTATATAGACCGGCGAGTGATACGCGAATAGAGAGCAATCACCCTGGCATATTGATAGTCTCTCAGGGATGCATGGAGTTTCGCGATGGATGCTCAGTGTTTACAGGGAAAAATTCGATGTTTTCCATTAAAGGAGGGTGCACGCAAAATGCGGTCCATTCACGTTTCACGCTACAGTTTCCTCGTTTCATGCTAAACGCATCGGAGTGTTTCATAAGAGCCGCTCGTTAAACATGATGATAACAGAAAAAGAAAGGAAAGAAAATGGTAAAATTGATGAAGTGGCCGCTTTTTCGTTAACGCAACGCGTATCAATTTTACATAAAAGTCAATAATGCGATAAAACAAAGTGCCTTGAAAAATAGACATCAGAAAACTTTGCTCTCTGTTTAACTTTGCAAATATTAGAGTTAATCCATTTTCCGTTAGAACAATTTTAACATTACTCGTCCTCCGTCTAACGAGAAAACGATGCAATATTCGAAAAGTTGAAGGAAATCGAGCAACGGCTGCGATCGGCTTCTTTTCAATCTCCGAAGCGATTCTATGATTTAATCAATCGCACTTGGCGCAATTAAATTTCTTTAACGAGGCCGAGACAGTTCTGGGAAATTAACGAAGTCGAGCTCGCTGTCCGCATAGATTAAAATCGACCTGCTCTGTTCGAATGGAACTTTGTATATTCGCTCTTCCCATTACCACTTTCTCATTCACTTTCTCATCGTTCTTCGTGTTTCTCGCTTCTTCGTTAAAACCATCCCCTTATCCCGCCGTCTCATCGGTCCGAATTTTCGCCACCGCAGCTCCTGGCAATATCGTAAGTAATTAAACAATTTGCCTACAGATGGAGTTTTTAGCCGAAGCATTTCACGCTTACTGTCACTCGGCCCGACCAGCCTGTAGTACTCTCATCACTATGCATAACCGCATTGCTCCTATATTAGAGCGTCCGCTAAAATGCTCGCGTGATTAAAAATGCTGTCGCGGAAATTCCGACATCAGCAGAATGTCAGACACGACTGCCCTCTCGAGGGTGGAGCAGCCGAGACCCTTTACAACGTTCTCGCACGTCGACAACCTGTCGCGCGCTCACACGCATTCAGAAAGTTCCAATAATTAATCGTGGAAAACGAAAAATGCAACGGAAGAGAAAGAGAAATAAAATAGGAAAAGACTGAATAACAAATATATATATCTTGTTTCGGATTTTATAATTTTGTTCTTTTAATAGGTTGGAAGCAAATTGTTATTAACACGATTAGATCATGAAGGGCGAGCGTTTCTTGAAATTAAAGTCGACACAACGATGCAACTCTCATTTTAGAACGCAATAAATAAATACCTCTTCGCGACGATGCACACTGCAATCATATCCTGTGTTTCGTACTTTGTTCTGAAATGACAACCTAAAAGATTGCGATCAGATTGTTTCCCCTATGCTATTATTTTTATTACCCCGTGTTTACACTTCGTTTCCGCAAAAATTGATGTTATTTGTATTCGGCGCTAAAAAATGCGGAAACGTCCGTACGACGAAGTCCATTATGCATCTGACGGTTTCATTGATTGAAACTCTTCAATGTACCCTATGTAATGAAAAGAAACAACCAATAGATTAGATGGAAGGAAATCTTACGACGAAATGTTGAAATAAGAGACACGGGAGGCAAGGGGCAAAACTTTTTTTTCATCTAATCTGTCATACGGCAGTTAGCGTTCATCCACTGGTGTTAAGCCACGCTGCAAAATGCCACGTTATACAGGGTGAGCCTTTTCCTGTGTTATCTGAATCTTTATGGGGTAGCTTAAACTACGGGGGTAAATAGCGAAGGGCGACTTGGCTAGTCATAATGGCGATGTCCAGACCGTGTCACTTACCACCTCTTTCCGCTACCTTTCGCCGTCTGGAAAGAGTAATTCGCATGTAAATCGCGAGTACATTCCTGTCGACGTCATGCGAGTTGAAAGAAGATAAGGGACAACGATCGTGCTAGGGATATCTTCTGAAAATCGTCTTTGTTTCGTGAAATCTATTAATTTTCTCTAACATTATAAACACAAGCTTGTATGTATTATTTTTTACATAACAGTGATTTCGCTTAAGAGATGCAATTACAATGCATTGATAACACACACACACACACACACACACACACACACACACACACACACACACACACACACACACA
>NW_017259489.1:111899-132479 GCF_001594045.1 Atta colombica
ACGATTTTGCTGAAATATTTAAAAATTTAGGTAGATATAGTTCTGAAAATAATTTTGTTAGAATATCAAAATAATTATAATATATAGGAAAATTAAGCATTATGAGCAATGTCGTAAAAAGTTTTAATATTCTAGCAATCAATTTGAACATAATCAGTTCTTTTCGTGCATAGATGATTTTTATCGTAATATACATATAATAACAGGATAATTAGATTCTATAATAACGTATGAATATGTAAAATGACACGATGGATTAATAATTTGGCGAGAATGCAAATATCGTTTTTTATTGACTTGATTAACTGTTGTTCGCGACATGGGATTTATTCATGTCGTGTTATCAATGCATTAGTATAATCGTGTCTTGACGGCACAATCTATTACTAAAACTACCAGTACTCTTATGCGTGTTCAGCGTCATTCCGTCAAATGCGTCGCGACGCCGTTAGAAGGCGTAAAAAAAATAATTTACAACCCATGAGCGATACGAAGCTTCACGCTTATATCAGTTACACGGTCTAGGAAAAAAGTGCACACCTGACATGACAAAGAACTGAAGAAAATGTTTCTGTTGTCAGTTAAGATAAAAAGGGAGACAAGAGAATGCTAACAGCAGGTTTCTTACAACCCCTTCGCACGGAACTATTAGTCGTGACTATCCAACGGCGATTATAATAATAGTTGTATGCGCTTTCCTCCGTCTTAATCTTTTTACTATAAATGGAGATATAAAAAAAAAGAAAATTTATGAATAAATATAGAAAAATTGAGAAGACAATTACGTTACACGCACAGCGTTCAAAAAAATATTTCATATTGCTGATATTTGACAATTCCGATAATTTAATTCAACTCAGTGTATACGAGACTCCCCTAATCCGTGTAATTACAAATTTTCCTTAACATTGACAAAATAAGGTATGATTGAAATTTACCAATCAGGCTCCGCTATTCAATAAGGTCTCGAGAGATCAAAGGAACTGTTTTCAATGGAACGTCGTGAACCGCCTTGGAAACATTATATACCTATAAAAATCTCAGACGACATAAAGATGAAATCCCAAAGGGGATCTCGTTCTTTTAGAGAAATATCTCATCTCATAAGAATCGCTTTTGATGATTCGCTGTACTTAACATCGCATGATTTATACATCGCAATTCTAAAAAATTTTGCCTCTCATTTCATGACTGATTAATCTTATATCGAGTATAAAAAAAGAAACGATTGTTTAGCAGGAATATGGACGACACAGGAGGACGAAGCGAAAGGAAAAAATGGGAAACTGTGTCCGCTCGTTAATCATTAAACGAACGATGAATCATGGGAAATATATGAAGTGACCGGAGGGAAAATGACAAACTAAAACTCTGTCGACGACTGGCGTTTTAGAGCAATTACTGGCCGGTGACCGAAGACAGATCAAAAGGGGATTGATCACACGGAATATGTTATAGACGTTTGCGGACCGTACGACTGCGTGCGTGCGATATTCTCTATGAATATCGCAGAGCGGTAACGTAACCATGCCCACGGCTACGAGCTCGTCCGATCTTTTCAACAACCGAGAACATACGCAGTCCGTAAACAGAGCTTTAATTTTCCTGTGCAAATACAAGCTGTAGCTCGACAACGTCGATGTGTTTCTGACTTTGTCCATCACTGTGCATCGTTGATATTCCCTTTTTGTATTAATATCTCGCTGAAACGTGTAAATAAACCCGTGCTGCGCGATTTTTTTCGTTTTTTACACACGATAGTGGTCGCACACATTTTCTGATCGTCTTACACAATAAAACAGACCGTCGACCAATTTGATATTCTGTTTTAATTGCTCGTTTTTAACGAGAGAAAGAGACAGAAATAGAAACAGGCAGAAAGAGAAAAAGGAGGAGAGAAAGAAAGAGAGAGAGAGAGAGAGAGAGAGAGAGAGAGAGAGAGAAAAGGAAAGGAATTTATAATTCAATTATAAATTATTTTATATGATGATTTTATATTATTTTATATTTTTTATTATTTTATATGTATAATATATATTATATATTATATACATATATTAGTAGCAGTATATAATGTTATATATATTAATTCTTATTGGCGTAACCCAATTTATCTTACAAAATTAATATGAAATTATAAATCAAAAACTATCACAATATACAAATTGCGAATATTCGTTTGAAAAGCAAGTGAGAAAACGTTACATTCATCCCTGATGATATCAATTTCGAAACCGTTATTCGATCATGACATGCGAACGATTGAAAGAACGAAGGAGGAACGATTTATCACGACGCTGCACGTGTGATATCGGCCATCTGACTTGCAAAAGCGTGCGCGGTTCTTTTTTCCGAAAATGCAAATCATCCCGCGACTCGCAGGATGCTCGCGGTGTCGCGTCGAAATAAATTGAGAAGAATGAACGGGAGACGGAGATGACATTCAAATTCGTGCGTGGAGAAAATGACGAAAATATACATATGACACGCACCCTTCATATATCACGCGTAATTGGCTGGTATTCAGATATCGGGGAATTGAGTTTCGCCTTCATCCTGCGGGCCGACGGGCATTCGTTCTGTGTGAGACCCCGATCTCCATTATCCAAATATTTCGTTATTATGTCGCACAACCCCGGGATGGACTAGTCTACTAGTCTGACAGACAATATGCTGGCTTCCGACCGAGGATTTTGCAAATAGAATTCACAAAAATGGACGTTGACAAAAATCGCAATCTGCCCATTTGTCACCTCGTGAATATTCGTCTCTATGTTTGTCGAGTACGCCCCAAAATACTGTAAATAGAACCGAATCGCGTTCAATCGTCCAAATGGCGTGCACCGCTTAGTATCCTCGTTAACATCTTGATCGTGCTCGACAAGCGTAAAAACCAAAACCCTTCCACAACGACCAACCTTATTCCTCATACTTTGCCAGAAAGCGAAAAGACTCGCGAACAAAAGTAAATGACAAAGGTGACAAAGATGAATGACATTTAATACGGTTGTTACTAACGGATCACGTTTAATGCCAAACTGACCACTGGTCAGTTCCCATAGAATAGGAAGAGCTAATGCTCTCTACGACCGACAATACACGACCAACCGAACTGTTGTTTGGCAATCACGAGAGACTGGTCGACAACAATCGGTCTGCGATAAGCCATTCCTGGAACAATTCTAAGTACCGTGAGACAAGTCCTACCAACGTGTCTTAGCGAAATCATGAGATTGGTCACGACTAATTGACGCTCGTCAATTTACAGAGCCAGCTGTCAATGGGGTTTTCGACACGAATATACATGAAACACGCACGATGGAAATGGTCATCGCGAGACAAATGGAATGAATGGAACCAACGTTCGACACGTGGACGCTGTCTATCTTCATTTTCTGGAGATGGAGAATCCAGCTGTATAGAGAGAAAAAAAGGGATCGAAAGGGAGATCGTTCCCAGGTGAAACTCGAAACCGGACGTATAAACAAAATCAAAATTCAGGAGTAACCACACGAAAGAATGAATCATTAGAAGTTAATGGAATTGGATAGTTTTAAAAGAGAAAGAGAAAGATAAATCATTCGCCTATTCATGTTATATCAACCTCACATCAATATTGTATTATTATGTATTATGCAAACATAAAAATAGATCCTATAGAGTGTCATGAAAAGATTTGGATATATCCAGTTGTGTGTGCAATAAATAAGGTATGTTACTGAAAGGAAGGAATGCTCGGATCTCTTCACTTGGAATCATTATAAACAGACGGGAGATTCCAGGCACGATTTTCCAGATTTCTTTCTTCCCAGTGACATGTGGGGTTCAAATTGACCAGTGTATACCAGCGCGCATCACCCTTGAGAAGAGCCGCTACGGGGGATAGCCAAGCAGTATCGGCTTACCCCAATTTCACCCCAATGATTTTGAAACCTAAAACCCTGTCGTATAACCGTTCCTTTCTCTCTTTACTCTCCGCGTATCTTTATGCGAATGTTGATGATATTGATATCGAGAGAAAAGAAAAAGATGAAGGGAAAAGAATCGGAGAGAAGCGCTGTCCACCGAGCCTAGCAAGGATTTGACAAATCGCGACACGTCAGAATTTTCGTGCGTCAATTTTTCACGTCGGCAGAAAGGCCAAGAACAAGAGGGACTCGCTTCGAGCATTTTTCAAGCAGTCGTACGGAACGAAATCGACCCCGCGAGATACGCTCGCACATGCTATGTATTTGCTGTTGCATCCAAAGTCGAGAGAAATCGTCGGCGATTTCCTTAAACTGGCGCTTCGACGATAATGCGATTGGTTGGTCGTGCCTTGTCGTACGAGGACCGATGACTTACTTCACTTGATTTACAGATTTTAAGTCCACGCTATGAATCATCCGACAGTTTATTCCTCGAGATAAACAAGAAAGAAGAAAGATTTTAGAATTAAAATTAATAGTTTAATATGAATATTGTAAAATTCAATTCTTTGAATATACATATATAAAGATAAGAGAAAGATAAGAGATGAAACTGATTCATCACGAATTCCAGTTAGGAAAACTCATTGAGATATGCTTTCACAGTTATAGTTCAACTGCGAATAAACACGCAATGGCGGGAATGTAGTTTTATAATTTTACGCTGAGGCTTTTACACGCTAATCTCTACGTTGATTCGTTTATGAAGACGAAGTCATATCGCGCTAATAGGGAAATGCTTTCAAAGGGGTAATGGAACGATAAATTAATTTGTGCTTGCAATAAAATCTATCTGAATAGAATCAAAGTCTAAATCATACCGTGAAATATGATGTTCGTTAAGATACATATGGTGTGTTCAGGATACGAGACGACAGATAAAGATAATTGGATCTTAAAATTTTAATTACTGATACTCGTCTCGGTATTAATAACAATATTGGAGACAAGCGGAACGCGTAAAAACATCGGTAGGACGGCACTTCGAGAGACGTCGCGCACTCGTCTTTTTCCTCGAGAATCGTAAAACAAAATAGACAGACACGCGAAGACCGGTCTTCGCTTCTTTCGATCCCGTTTATTGCGCCGAGTATTCACTGCGTCCGGTTGTACCAATCGCGACTCCGCGCAGCGTATGAGGCCAGGAAATGCAAATTAACGTCTCTAGTGCGCCCAGGTAATCACGCCCCGATGATAAAAACGTGATAAACGAGCGGAGCAGCCTCGGGAGCCGCGATGCTTATCGGGCATAACTCCCTTTTTCGTGCCACCGAACCAGCCATAGAAAAATCCCGCTCCCGTGTTTATATCACTGCATTCACCCTCCCGACGTTTGCACAGGCATGTCCATTTGCGCGTTACGCACACGCAACGTGTCTCGTACGTGTGTTGGTTGAGTGCAACCAAGTGCATCCCGTGGAGCGCATTAAACAAGCGTCATTTTCGACCTACTCCGATGGAAAGGCTTTCCATGTCTTCTCTCGCCGATAGTATCTGCCTTGAAGATACGAAACGAGGCCCCAGTCGACTATTTACCTGGCTGTATTATGGCACCGCAATTCTGAATAGATGCCGCTTGTTCTCCTCTCATTAACGCCGGGATGGATCCATTCATCGACGATACCCTTTCGGATACCCTTTACTCGTACCGCGCAACCCGCAGGAAAATGAAAAATGAACAGAGATTAACGCGTAGTCGACTACCTTCTCCCGGTATATACCAGAGTTAAGCGCTGTATATCCTGTGGTCGTTTATTCGCTTATCGTGCAGGTATAAATTTTTTTTTTTTTTTTGTCGAATGTCGCGACGTCAAAGAACTGTATAATAAATTTCAAGAATTTATCGAATGCTAAATGGCGATTGAAAAAAAAAATGGAACGAAACGTCGATTAGAATAATGTATTTAATTGAATAATATAATATTATTAATTTCATAAAATATAATTATTAACACATATCAGACACATGTAGTGTTAATTCATATCTAAAAATCAAGATTTAAATGCTAAAAGTTTAATCAAAATTTACAGCATGATTTTTAAAGTAAGATATGTTATCGGATCTAAAGTATGACTTGCAAAATTGTTACGAACGTAATGGAAACTCAGACTCAGCATGTAAACGATGTAAAGGACGGGCACACATCGTAGACACACAAGCGGAGGGTTTAACGAGATGCAATCTCCGGAAATAGCTTGATGACGATAAGGGAGCTGATTCTCCTGTCGAAAGGAGGTGAGTGCAGACATTCTCCCACGTGATTTTAATAAATTAAGGGAAGGTATGACGCACAGCTCGCAGGTAGGCGTGCTGCGGAATCGGCATTACTCGTTAATGAGTGAGCGGTGGTTGCTGGTCACACCACCGCGTCACGCCATCGAGGTAGTCAGCAGGACCCCATCGTGAGAGCATCTCTGTTCCGAAACACCATAGAGCCTATTCACGATGTGGCGAATGGGGGGGAGGGGATACCCTCATATATAGACGCGGGAGGGATTGGCAGACACGTGACTGCTTTATAGCGAAGCGACGAGGGAGCGCCGACGGACGGACGATCGAAGGGACGGTCATCTTTTGACCTTACGCGCGTTCCTGTCTGCCCATGCTATCCGGTATGGATTCGCGGACGAAAGTTACTCGTCCAATGAGTACGATGGTTATTGTGATGCGCGGAACATATTTATACCGAAAGCGCGTATTGTTTCACTGGTCGCGACATAGCGTGTACAAAGAATCGACCCGGTGTCGTGTTCTGTTCTTTTTATATTTTTCACTCTCTCGAGATCGGTGATCGAACAGGGACAAGGGGAACGTAGCCAGAAGCATTACAAAACGCAATTTCCGGACACGGCTGCTGGAGCGATTTTTCGTGCGAGCGAGAAGCGAGGGTGGCCGAGCGCGGGTGTTCAATGCGTTTTCAGGTCGACATCAATCGGCTGCCGCGTGAATACAAAGGGAAGGAGTCGTTGGTATCAGTGACGCGGCTTCCGTGTAATTAATACATGAAACGCGGAAGAGAAATCGCGAATGGACATTAGCCTTAATATATATCGCGCTATTTGTAATTTCGACCGTGCAAAAATTGCGATTTTTAAATAAAAAATAAATTAACAGAAGCCACATTGCACGCTATAAATTAACTTGAATGTTAAATATTAAATATCCTTTGCTTTAAATAAGATTCCTATACTTCAAAAATGGCACGATTGAATCAATCAAAGATATGATTTTTGAATTTTTACCGTGAATAAATTACCATGAATAAATTAAATTAAACATTATCCTGTCAATCATCAAAATGAACTGACTTAACTTCATAAAGAAACATTGAAATCATCACAACTCAAAAAGGGTGAAAAATATCATCACAATTTAAAAAAAAAAGATTTTTTTAAGAGTTGTGAATCGTAAATGACAAAAATAATATTTGATTATATTAAATTTACTTTTCGAATTGTGTCACTTTTGAAGCAGATATTAAAATTATATCGTATTTACATTGTACTTCTTTCATGAAAATATATAAATGCTCTAATCGATACGTTCAAATCATTCCAAATGAAATACCGTTAGATTAATGCTGAGCACTGTATTCGTTTATACTGTACTGTTACAAAGTTTCCTAATGGTAAGCTGTCACGTCGCATTTTCAGACGCACGTCCTTATGAAATATAAGTACCCCTGCATGCGTAATAGCGCAATCAAAACATCCAGCGCACAATTATCATGTTGTACGTGTGCATCGCAGGGCTTCTCTTCCGCAGTTTCGTATAACATCCTTTCTATGTAAAAGCGCAATTATATACTGCTTTGCTCGCAACTAATTTTCCCATGCAATAACGACGGCAGATCAGGTTCACAAGATATATTTCGCAAATTTAGCGTCCGACAGGAAGGTATCCTTTGATTAATTTAAACCGAGTCTCGTCTTTCGAAAAATTTAAAACGAATTGCCCTCTCTTATCTACATTCATTAGTTTCAACAATTTTGCTGTTTAAGTTTTACTGTCAAAAAACGAGATATTCTGTGTATGCACACATAAAGGAGCAAATCAAGCTTCTATAGGCGGTGTGTATCATAAAAATCATAATATAAAAGGAAACAATAAGTTGCACGTGTCCAGGTCGTTTGACTCAGCAACCGTGACTTCCCGCAGAAAAGCGACCAACGAAAAACGTGACAGGACGTACGTGTGTTGCAGGGTGTGTCAGATTTCCCAAGCTACTCTTTCGCTACTCTTTATCTATATTTACATATAATATGAGGGATTCTTACTTTTCTAAATACATATAATCAGTCATTTTTATATAATAGTTATCGTGACAAATTCTATATTGCATTAAGATAAATAAAACTGTTAAATTCTGAATGAAAAAAATATTCGAGAGTTAAATACAAGTTAAATAAATTAAAATAAATTCCAAAAGTTAAAATAAATTCCAAAAATTAAATAAATTAAAATAAATTAGAAAAGAAAATATTGTCCGAGAGAGGAAGAATTGATTCCAAGTTAATCGAAAAAATCCTTCTGGTGATTTAAAGCCTAAGGCAGTATGGTCCGGTTTTTCATTACCTAGTTAACTTGTGGTTAGGCTTAACCTGATGTTTTATCCAGACTTCATCTGTAATGATGTTATGGATGAAGCCTATTGGGTGAAACATCAGATTAAGCCTAACTACAAGTTAAGCAGATAATGAAAAACCGGACTTAAAACATATATAGTAAGTAAATTGCTAATCACAGTAGAGAACGTAAAGTTATTGCTATATATTCTTTATTGTGATTGGCCAATTCGCTTACTGTTTATGTCTTACTGCTTTACGTTTTTCTGTCTTAAGACGTTCTGCATGCACGAATGCCGTGGGGATCTCACGTAAAATCGGTAGAATTATAACGTATTGCGACCGCGATTGACGATAAGTATACAGTATTATAGTGACGGCGGAAAACAGAGTCCACGCGTTGCGAAACTGCGTCACGACGGACAGGAGAACGGGTTGCCGCGGGTTGCGCGGTGAGTTATGGCGATCATGGATCTGTGTGGGTGCCCCTTGCCACGATACGTTCGCGCGACGGGGCAGGAATAATAAAATAAAAGCACATGGAGGGGAGTGATGGAGAAGCTCGCGTACATTTGGCCGCGATAATAATGGCCCGTCGCGAACACATCGATCCTCTAGTAAATCGATCGCTGGCGCCGGGCATTCGTCGATTGCCCGTAAATCTCTGTTTCGATGTCATTTGGAGGCCCCGTTAAATTTGCCTCTTTTCTCTTTCGACCGATCAGACATGGCAAACAAAACCGATTATTAGAGCGTTAAATATTAATTAATCGGAAAACAATAAATTCTTATTGCGCAACGATTTTATAAAAATAAAAATAATAAAATAACGTTCGTTGATTAAAATTCGATTTGCGCGATAAGTAACGTTGAACCTATCAAATGCAAGGATTATATGCTAGCAAATATCGATTAAAGTCTTCATAATTCATTTATATAACTAGATTTAGTTTCTCTTCCATATCTTATATGCGAGCACTACAATCTAATAAAACATTATAAATACGTTCATGAATCATGTATTCGTTTAATGTCTGTTTTATTACCACTCACTGAGAAAACAATATCAAATGTGTGATATTTTCTTAGCTAGTGGTAATAAAACGAAAGTATTAAACGAATGCGTGAGTCAAGCGCCATTTGTTTTCAAAATTGATTATAATATTTTTTCTGATATTTGATGTACATGACATTCGGCAGGTGAACAAGCGAACGCGGACAAAAGAAGAAGGAAGCTTTTACTCTTTTTCCCCCCGGAAACGTTAACTCATTGAATTTTCACCCCCGAAAGGTCTGCAAGGAAGTATTTATTAGATTGAAATCTAAACGCCCTCGTGAGCCTAAAAGCGTATTTCCTTCGCCGTAGGTGGTTTCGTAGTACGAACGACGATCCCCCTTGCATCAAACTGGTCGATTCTTCCCGTAGGGTTCTAGAGAAATTAGCCGGTGCAACTTTATTAGCCTGCATCACGAAATCGCCGTCGCTCTTCGCAGCCAAAATCGAAACAGTCCTAGAGGGTTGTGCGTAACATTTGTGTCCCTTTTCAGCGCAATAAAATAATAATTGCCCTTAATCATGGGCGCAAATGAAATTTATTGCCAGCGCGATAAGCTTTTTTTCCCGCGTATCCCGATGCGTATAATTACACGTTTCACTGCAAAATCGGTCGCAGATGTCGGTGACGGTCGAATAATTTGATATATCCGGGGGAGGTCAGTGGCCAACGCTTATCCGAAAATGCATTACCGAACAACATGCGCGTAATATTCGTCTAAACAGTGAAGTCGTTTATTTTACGAGGCTCGTGACAGATATCGTTCGTTTGTCAAAACTTGGTTGCGCAGACGAAGGGCGCGATGCGCCCTAATCGATATTCAAAACGTTGTCAGATATCGACTCAATTCGAATCAACGAGCACGGATGGCAACACCTTTTCATTAAAAGTACAAACATCGGGGCGAATCCCGTATCCTCTGAGGGAGGCTAGGCGAATTGCGCGCGCGAGATAAATCAAACCCCGTCGTCGGTTCATAAACCGTCATTTCCCATCATTAAAGTCGGGAGTCGAGCGAGCATGTCTAGCCGACCGGAAACTGGCGTTTCAAAGGCCCACGGCGGTATATCCGTTCTGCTCAATTTCACCGATTTTCCGTCGCCTTTGTATCGGTTTATCGCTTTCGAGAGCTGATCATTAGTATCACCGTCAAACGACGGGCATTGTCGCGTCGTGCATTTATGGCATATCTACCTGGTCTCTCTCTCTCTTTCTCACACACACACACACACACACACACACACACACACACACACACACACACACACACACACACAAAAAATCCTCGCTTTACATGCGTGTATCTCCGATAGAGTATCCCGCCGCGCCGGTAGATCCTGTAGATCAGAATGTATGTCCTCCAACTGTTATTATTTATTATACACGCGCTTTACCGGAATAAGAGACTCGTAACGGTACGCGGCTGAGTTTATGATCTTTCGACGTCGCTTGTATGCTTTTAGTTGCCCGCGCTCTTTGACAAATGACCCGCAGCATCGACTACCGCAGGAAGCCGCACGCGCAGAAGGATTCGTTTCGGGAGATTTATTGTAAGATCCGTGCCGTTCTCCCCACCGCTCTCGCGATAGCGACGAAACCTGAGATTACGGAACAACCAAGCGGCAAAAATGACATCTCTCGTGCAGAATTATATCCCGGACATATCGCGTATCGTACATCGGCTGGATCACGCTTTAATCCGCCTCGCCGCGCACACCTGTACTTCTACGACAATTTACCGTCTACAATAACTAGCGATAACCGATCAACGGTGCCGAACATGAACTAATTTCTTCGCGATTCAACGTGATCTCGATGTGTCATCGCAATTAGTTAATCGTTGGCGAATAAACACCGTTCTGACGTTTCTCTCAAAACCGTTTTACGTCCATCGGATAGGATTACTTAAGTTGGCGCGACGATAGAAATTATGTCGCTAATAAATACTAACAAGCAGCCGGATAATTCGCTCTAAGCTCTACATTTACTCATACGCTCAGCTTATGAGAAATCAGCTAATGCACAAATAGACAAACACAAGAGACAAATAAAGTGCAAGATCACGTGTTGGAGAAATAACTACATCCAAACAAAATTAATGAAAAAGATGAAGAAGACGATACTGCTAGTAAATATCAATTATTAATCTTGTATCCATCTACACGACCAAATTTATCTCCAAATATAGTTTCCGTAATATCCTGCATGTAATCTACAATCTTATAAAAATATTATAACACATCAACAATATAATGATTTTGAATGTATTACTAAATGTTACGACTAGATTAATAGTCCATAAAAAAGAAATAGTCGAGAAGAGTAACAGTTCTATTTTAAAAGTTAACCATAATTACTAAATAAATGAAACTATGTTAATTGATATTAACTATGCAATCGTTTTATGTATACTAGACTGTCCCTCCCCTTTCTCTCTCTCTCTCTCTCTCTCTCTCTTTCTCTCTCTCTCTCTCTCTCTCTTTTGCTCGCTATTGATCAATTCATCTTTCAATTTATCTTGCTTTAATAGACCGAGTGTGAATGTTGCAGTTTTATAAAATGCTATACCGATATAGATCACGATGACGACGACAATCTTAGCGCTTGATTTCGAAATGCATTATTAGACCGTAACGCGTGTTCGCGTTACGATGAATTATCTAATCCTCCGAGGCTGGCCGTTTAAAGAAAGGAGAGACTGTGACTCTCTTCTGGGGAATCATGAGTCTTTCAGGTGAGGCCACCTGGTCCGTCGAGTGCCGTGTGAACCTGTCTCTGGCGACATAGCGTCGCCTGAAAAGACACCCGGAGGGTAACTGTTTGTACAAGCGCCCCGGTATTTTTATCCGAATGACGATGACTCATAAAGATCGGAGCTCTCTCGCCCGCGTATCCCGGCGCGCATGTTCTCTCTTCCTTATACATACGAATGAATCGTACACCCACCACGCGTCTATATACGCGTGACACCGTTACCGATGCACGCGCAAGCGTGAACGCGAGAGGAAAGCGGGCAAGAAGAGGGCAACGGCGTGCTTGAATGTGTACTTAGCGGCAAGGAACACACTCGCCTCGCATGTTAGGATAGAGATTATGTCGTCCAAGGAGTCTATAGTTAGTTAAGGCTACCATTCTTCGGCCGGGTGGGTCTTTGAGCCCACCGCCGAAAGAGATCGTGGTAACAACGCGTTCGTCGTCACGCGCACTAACAATTAGATATTAATTCTATTCAGGTCTCTCACTGCCTATAGCCGGGACAGCCTCTACAAGAGACGCGGGCGGATTAACCTCTTTCGGTGTCTGTTCTCTTTTTTTTCGGGAATCTGATTCCCGCCGTCGAGACCAGCTAGAAATCGCCGGGATAAAGCCGAATTTGTCCGTCGTCTCACAATGGAGTCCGCAAACACATCATCGGATTAGATAACTCGATATTTTCTTTGGAAGAAAATATCCTTCACTCAGTCAGAAAAAAATTCTTCCATTATCCGAAATCGCTTATTTAAACATTTATATATGCACAAATTGATGTTTCATCGAAATCTATCATATCTGATTTTAATTCTTCAGAGGTAGTTTCTTTCTCACGTATATTATATTGATACAAATTAATATTTCCTATTTGTAAATGCCATGATTTAATTAAATCTTACATTAGCGTGTTTAAGTCCGATCTGTAAAATCGTTTAAGTCTCATCCTGCCTCGAATCATAAATAACGCATCGCAAGGAGTTATTATATGGCAAATATAACTGCGAAAAACACGATTAACGAGATTCGTCAATTTAGATAAGAGACTTTTATTCGCCGCCAGATTAAAAATTTCGCTCGTGATCCTCGAGAGCCGTAATATTTCAGCACAGCTGCGAAGATAATAACCAGACCGGCATATATAAGGCGGTGCCTGTTCTGCGTCAACACGTCCGCTGGAAACATCAGCGGCTGTTTCGTTTTCCTTATCTATACGTGGCATAAACTGCCCCGGCATAAATGGAGGATGATGCACACCGCAGCGCGTAAAGGGGAAAAAAATATCGCTGAAACTCCTATAACACTCGTACGCCAACCGCGAGAAACAGCCAACTCGCGAAGCAATTTTTATCCATTTGGACCTCGACCCTCATGAAGACGGACGAGGATTCGATGGCGGTGCGAAGCGCCTCGGAAAGGGAGGTGATGACTTCTCGCCAGTGGCAATTTTTCTGAAAAACGAGTGTCGGACACATGGCCCACGTATGAAGGACGACGGTGGCTGCGAAAATGATGCGTTTTATGGTTTTATAATGCGAATGGTTGACCAAAAAGGGGATCCCGGGATGAAACCGTAACACATGGCTGCTCATGTGTCCACCGCTCTTTCCTGATCACACGTACGTGTGTGTGAGTACGACGTATGGCAAGGGGATGACCGTTCTTCGACTGTCCACTACGAAACTGGGTAATGAGCCGTCACGTAGACCGGGTTTACTTCCCAATAAAATCTATATCAGAATTCGGAGGGATGATTCTTTTTATCTTGGCACCGTCATACATCATCCTTGCGTCGTTGTTGACGCACTACTACTCTTACTTTTCAGTTATAACTCTGCCGCAGTCTGCGAAAAGTTTGATTTATTGTAGATCCTTGACATTTCAAGGTATCATTCATCGCGGATACGTTTCCGCATTTTTCGCATGCTTAAGAAAGCGGCTCGATCGCAAAGTATAATATGTTCAAGATGCAGATAAATGATTCGCGATATAAAATATCATGGTTAATTCTCCGACAACAATTGAGGTCTTTCGAGATTCATCATCGATATTTTGATTGTGAATTTTGGTATAAATTTAAATCTGTAAAAAATAAGTAAAATAAATCCAACTTCTACGATGGTAAAAATTTGTTGTTGAAACTTTAACCAGAATTTTTTTCGGATTTTTATATAATCTAAATCAATAAAAAATGTGCTATTTGTAATATTTTTGAGAAATTTTCTTCCATACAGAAACTATATATTTCACGGGTTATCCATGTCCCGATCCAATAGAATGCCAATGTTTGAAGTGAACTGCAATATTCACAAAATATTGGCATTCTAATAATGAATCGAGATACGGAGATAACTCACAAAATGTGTTTTGTTTTTTCTATTGTTAACAAAAGAGTTAAAATTTATGTTGTAGGCGAAAAGTTAACATGTTATTTCAACTATTAACTTTATTGCTAATCGTCAGCAGTGTCGTAACATTGCGCGCGTGCTTTGTTTCATGCGACACAGGCGATTTACAGCGCTATTTTTAGATTTCACAGCATCGATGCTCTTCTTTAAGGAAAAAAGAAAAACAATAAACCGTAGAAGAATCATAAAACGATGTTGCGTAATTAGTGGTGCGCATGGCGCCACTGGCGAACTAAACATTCGACTAAAATAAATAACCACGGCTGGGCAAGACTTGATTTATGAAGGAAGCCTGATGTTCCCCTGAATGTCATCCGGGTTTAACGCTTTTCGTGATCTTGGGCACGCTTTAGAGCAACCATCCCGAGAACCCGATCAATAATACATCTCGTAAACGCACTCAGTGTCGGGAGTGATGAGCTCCTCCAGTTTCAGATACGACCAAAATGAGTAATGCTAAACAAACGGGAAAATATACCTATCTGGCAGCGGCGACGTCGACGGCGGCCGCGACCACGTCGTGGGAGACGTGCTATATTTACGCGACGGTGGTTTCGTCTTTTTTAACGGGTGCTCATGGTCGAACCATTTATATTTAGCACACACGTACTCTTTCGGCCAAAGGCACCACCTTGTGACGTGTCAGATGCGACAACTCGTGTTCGTCTTTTTATCAAACGTGGGTGACCCTTCGTGGCACCGGTGCTATTTCAGGGCGCATGGGAACGCCATTCGGCAGGTGCCCCCAGCTGATTATAAATAATCAGAGTCTCTCTCGCCTCTTACGAGAGCCTACCAGCCTCTCGTATCATTCGGTATGGATATGCTCATGTCGAGGGAACTACAGAACATAAACGAGGGAGCCTAAGCGACAAGATATTTGTTCTACATATAAGGTATTTGTGCGTTTAACGCATAAGATACTTTTATTCGTTATCGAAAGTAAAAGTAATTTTTTTTCCTAAAAATTACATCCTATACTTCTGCACTCTTTAATGTTTCGAAGTAAAACATCTTCATACATAATTATACCTCATAAGATTATAATTCTATTTAATAGAATTTAACCTTTCACCGACAACTGATATCTTTAAAGGCATAATTGATATTTTAAAATTACGAATTCTAATAGACAAATTTAAAACTGTAAAAAGGAAGTATAATACAATGCGACTTCTATAATGTAAAAACTCGTAAAGCTTTAATAAGTATATCAGAATTTTTTTTCAGATTTTTATAGAATTCGAAACAAAAAATTTGTCCTGTTTCTCGAAGATTCTTGTTGCTGACAGAATTAAAATTCATATTGTAGGCGAAAGGTTAAATTAATTAAATACGCCACATTATCGCAGAGAACATACCTCTATGTACTTGAGCTGACGCGGCTTTGTTTGACAATTCGAATGAGCGAATCATCATTTGACCGGATCATCTTTCCCAGTGCGGAACAAGCAGCATGGAATCGGCATGGAAGTGAACGCATGGAGTTTGAAAGCTCGTAGGTTTCAACAGGTGCTTTCGCGGAGCTGAAGTACGCAGGTATGTGGAAGCAAGCACTTGTGCCTGTGAAGACCTCTTACATGTGCACACTCCACTTGCGCACAAAGCGGGCCCGTATATTTCTGCTTTCCATCTCGACAGCTCGCAGAGACTCTCTCGAAAAGTGTGCCGCAGTAGTATACGGCTATCTCTCTCGTTTTTTCTTTCGTTGCTTCTTTCGTACGTTTCCTTTCCTTTCGTTCGCTGTGTGCTTGCAGCGCGCACATTGTCGTATGGTCAGACGTAAACAAATTTCCGAGGGAGATGCGTGCAGAAACGTTTCACAGTTAATAAGCTGTTGGCGAAACATGGTGGTCATTAAACGTGCGTTTTCATTGTACAGCGCACACTCGAAGACCTCTGGGGTCGCACAATAATCGAGTGGCAAAGTTGCGGTTAGAGAATATCTCACCCTGATGTGCCAGTTGGCCTGTGGTTATTCATATCGAACGATTATAATATTTTGTATATACATATTCAATGACAGATAATTTGCGTAATGTAAATATTTTTAACAAAAATAAATCTTGATGTATGATAACAAAAACATTCAAAATAAAGAATGAGAGTTCAAAGCTTAATAAATAATCAAGATTTGAAAACAGATGACCGATAGGAATGTGAAATTTGAAATCTGGGATTGAAAGTCCCAGGATACTTATCCCGGTCAATTTCCTTCGAGGTCACTCGAGAATTAGAGTCTATTTGTTCGGGACACTCGAGAAGATTAGACTGTCACAAGCTTTTCTACATTTTCACAATAAGCCTGCGCAACGTAGCACAGAAGAGGACTCACCCGAAGGGCGGTTGCATCGAGTGACCGTTATATCCACTCAAAACAGAAAAATAATTCTATCCCCGTAAGCAAGCAGCAGCGTGTGAGAGCAACGGAATGTTCCGACGTGGAAAAACGATAACAAAAAGAAGGGAGATAAAGAGAGTGACAGAGATATTCGGAAGCTATACGTAAGCCCCTCGACAATGGGGAAGATATTTTCTCTAATGAACCAAGACGAGTATACTCCAGTGCCAATTACACTTCAACCGCGTTCTCCGTATTTCGCTCTACTTGACTTCTGTCATTTCAAAGCCAACGAAATGTCGGAGAGACAAGGGCGAAATAGAAGAAAGAGAGAAATAGAGATGATGACGCTGTGAGAGGAGTTTCCTCCGTGAGCACTCACGATCGATGCTAAACCTTGTCCCTTCTCGTCTCTCTCATTCGGAGCAATAAAGTGCGAGACGAGGAAGCAAGGCGGAGAGATAAGCCGGACAATTAATTTTAAGGCGAATCTGAAGATGGAGGAACTTTGGCGCGCGATGCGCGCCTTCGTTATGAAAGATCACTTACTTGCTACGGAGTACACCCTCAGTTTTCTGCTAAAGAGCTCTGCAATCCTTTCGAAATGCTCGCTAAGTACGAGTTGTTGCAAAATATACTTTGCTATGTCATCTTCAAATAATTAGCGCAATCGTGAGAGCTCAAGCTTTAATTAGCAGTTTCGAATAAAATTGCAATAAATACAATACGTGCCTTTGAGCTTGAAAATAACAAGATTATATTAACATAGATACAAAAAAACATCCTATATTTATCATCTATTATAAAATATTTCTGAAGCGATGTGTATGTTGCGATGAAATCATATGATGCACGCTATGATGATATCACAGCGTGTGATATATCATCTGATTCAAATATAATACCGAGATTATAATTACGTCGAATCACAATTACGTTGAAGTAATGCCTTCGATAAATTAATAACGGGCGAATAGTTCTAGTTACGCAAACGAGATGTGCGACGACGGTACGTCTTAATTTACCATAGATTACACAGATCACAATAAACCAAGTCGATAGGGTCAGTCCGAGCCGTAAGCCTTGATTAACGGATTTAATTATGGGATTGTGTGCGGGGGCAGGATTGCAGCGGTCATTATGGGGGCCTTAGTAACCCGTATCCCATACACCCTGGATATACCTATGATGTTCCGTTGTATACACAGTGTTCCTACATAACATCCAATAATATGTGTACGTGAAGCAAACACTTTCCACACTAAATATATCTACTACCAGACTACTAATTGTATTTTTTTGATTATGAAATTGATATTCTTTTACGATACTATTGTTGCAAGCGTTTTATAACGGTTTACAACAATTATCTGCAAGTAAATATCAAATTTTATTACACCCTGTACGTAAAAGTCTATCAGAACTCAATACAATATTACAGGCTGTCGTGGTCCGTGGGGAATAAGACTTTAAATACGAACCCCATTTCTCTCGCCATCGCGCGAATACAGAAAAGCTGGCAAACGCAAAAGATAATTAAGTTCGTAATTAAAAGATACGATCGCACGAAAGCCTTTCACGGTGACTAAGTGACAAAGGCAATCAATCAAAGGGACAAGCGTGGATTCCACTCATGTCGAGACGTTCGATGTATATATAGATATAGGCGAGCGTATTCGTGCTCGGATCATTAAGGCTCCTATCATTTGTTACCATCAAGGATCGGTGTATCCGTTAATACCATGTTTCACGGCTCCGCGATTCCGCCAGCGGAGTATAAGCATATTAAACCAAGTATTCCGGACATGTACTAGGTATTGATTTTCTCGATACGAAAGATATGGCCGTCTACGAATCTGCCATTTACATGAACGATAAAAGGTTTAACCCTTTCACAATGTTCCTGATGTGACAAACGCGATTGCAAATCAAAGTTTTAAAGTTGCTGCATGCCATTAGCGAGTAAACGATAAGTAATATGGCGTTGAATATTGCACGTTATGACTATATATATATAATGACTACATAAATGGTAATTATCGTACGTATTCTCGATATACATATATTAAAGGTTACATTATCTTCCCATCACCTCTACATTGTATACGAAACGTGTTGTAATACACCGAACGCAATTAGGATCGCATTATTCAGGGAGCGAGTATATGGGGTGTTCGGAATTTCGATTACAAGGCTCCTCGAAGTACGTTCTCAAGATGTCACTTTGCATGAATTTCCTCAGGCCAACGTCTCGGAGAAAGCTCTCTGTAACCATCGGCGTGTGCAGAGGCGGAACCCTCGGTTAAATGAAATCACGGTCAATCTAACGTTATGTAAATCGGCGGTCACTATCTGGTCAGTTTTGCATATGAATGCCAAAGGGACGGCACACTTACGACGCCGTATACGACCTTAAGATGATGCTAATCAGTGCTCTCCCAGGAGCCGAATTCTATCTATGGTTCGTTTAGTTTAGTGCTTTCGGGAGTCAAAGCCGGGTCGAATGCGTAGGAATTACGCTCTAGAAGTTTAATATTGAACGATTCTAATATTATAAATTTTCGTAACGTGATCTTCTTGAGAATCGAGCGATTCCTTAACTAATTACACAGCGCATATTTTCTATTGTAATTACGAGATACGTAACCTCACTAATTGCATGTCGTAAAGTACTTCTGACGCCGGAATAGCCAACAGCATAATTTTCGCGCTGATTAAAACAAGCACAGAGAAATAGTGGGATCTCGCATGGCGTATTTAAAATATTTTAATCGAGCCATTCGTGCCGGCGAGGAATCTAATGCAAAGTGGTAACTCGTAACACTGCGCGCTTCTAATGTCACCACATGGTTTCGATGACTGGGCCTGTACCGGGTAATCCTATGGGGTAGCACCTACTCGAAAAGCGTCGATCGCATAAGTATTGTCCATCGACAGTTCACGTCGCGATCTTACATTAAATACAGCCGTGTGACAATTATTTCGCGTTTATCGACAGCAACGGTATTATCCCGAGGGGTGCGCACCCTCTGATTAAAAATTCTCGCGTGGTTAAGCCTCTGATAATGATCTTCCCTAACCCCTTTCCGCCCGTAGGGTTTATACAGTATGGTCTAAAAACGATTGTACTTACTCAGTCGGCGTACACGGACGATGGCTAAAGCGCAAATGGCTCGAGGTCATCGCAGAACAAGAGTTAACGATCGTTGTCAAGGGTAGTGGCGATGGTGCTGTTTTTTTTTTGTCAATTGACGTTGAAAAGAAGTCTCATGAGGATTCAGCTGTTCCGCAATTCTCGTACCTGTAAATAAGTTGTTTCAAAACCGGTTATTTTCATGAATTATTGTAAAAGTAATGTTTTTACACTATTAATTTTACAATCTTATTCTATTTCTTGCTATTATTTTCTCTTATTTATTATCGTATATAATTATATAATTTGTACACAATTTTAATACATGTATAGTGTATATAAATAATATATAATTAATATA
>NW_017259489.1:132579-146721 GCF_001594045.1 Atta colombica
TATATATATATGTATTTGCTATCTATGTAATACGAATGAATACATCAAAGACGCAATCTTGCGATCAAGACCCTCCGCAAGTATCACGTCGAGATACTATCTTTAGCCCGTTATTAATTAATATCGTGTCAAAGATTAAATGAATTTCTATTGAAGATTCTCATCTGCCGGCAAGCCAAGCGCGAAGCAGGCGGTCACCCGCGAAATTTGTCATAGGCCTAACGACCCTCGTTATTAAAAGTAACGTTCCAATGATCTCGCGTGATAATCCACTCACTTGACAAATCGAGATAATTGCAGCGGCAGCCCTTAATCTTCTCCTCGAGCAACCCGACAAACAAAAGACTTTTAGAGACTCTGAGAATTTACACTGCACGCGGAATTAAATTAAAATATGCTTCAGTATTACTCATTATCGACTTATAAATAAGTATTTAAAAAAAAATAAGTTTAATATTTAAGTTAAATATTAAAAACTCGTTATACATAAATTAATAGAGTTTGCTATTGTCGAATAATAAAGAGAGTACGTTTATAAATGAGTCATGAATAAAACTCATTTATCAAGTATAAAAAAATCACAGTTACAGGCGAATTTCATCAATTTTTCCGTGAATTTTTAACGCGATAGAAATGTACTGAATAAAATACAAAAGCGGCATAGTCGGGTGAAAAAAAGAATATAAATACCCGTAGTCGAGCGAATCACGCACTTCCATTAATTAAATATTCAAAATCGCCATTAATCCGGTCATCCTGCGTAACGGCCATTCACAACCGTGGCGGTTGAAATCAGCCTGAACGAAGCCCGGACCCGTTTCAGATCTCCACGGCTTAGGCAAATGAAAGCCGCGGCGTTCGCATGCAAATACACACTTTTGTACGCGAAACCCGGTAGCGCTAAGCACGAGGGTTAATAAATTTTTTCACAGTCGCTCCCGGCTGCCGAATTCGATGTGTGACTAATGACGGCGAATTAACGCGAGAGCCTGTACCAACGTACCTGAGAACAATCAGGTGCTGTTGCTGATATGAAGAGAGAGAGAGAGAGAAAGAGAGAGAGAGAGAGAGAGAGAGAGAGAGAGAGAGAGAGAGAGAAAGAAGGGGAGGGAGGAGAGAACTCAAAGCAGCAATAGCGCGGGAAAAAAACGCCAGTCACTGTGTTTGCTCAAGGTGTGACAAATACCGGAAGATAGATCGATCGACCATACCTCCCGTCGGGCTACGTACCTGTCTTCCTGCGCTCATTCGACGCCCATTCACATTCAAATGCGAAGTTAACGAACAAGGTGGTCTCGGTAATAAATGACACGGGCAAAAAGCGCGCGCATTTCCCGACCTCTCTCTCTCTCTCTCTCTCTCTCTCTCTCTCTCTCTCTCTCTCTTCTTCTCTTTCTTTCTCCTCTGCCCCCGGGTTAATTATTCAGACTAAGGGGGTTGTAAGCAGATTGGTCTCACCCTTAAGCCCCTATCTCGGTACAACGAGGGTGGCAAGACGGGGCGGCGGAGGGATCGACCAAAGACTTTAAACCGCCCTTACTTACTGACTGGTGTCTGTGATTAGAACCAGAAATATGCTAAGCGGCCTACCAATTACCAGAGATTCCTAGTCGCGGAATTACGTCGCCTGGAATAGAGAGGCTCGCGATACAATCGAAATAGCGGTAATCTTACCACGCCAAGAATAATTATGCAAAGACGTTACACCTTGTTTCCCAGTCTTTTGCAAGGAGATAAATAAGACTGTAACAAAGTTTCAATATTTTTTATATAATTAATATCATTTAGAATAAAACTGATTAGCGACTGTAGCGATTTATAAGAAAATGCTATTTTCCACTTTATAAATTGTTGTTGTAAAAAAATTATATTTAACGACAAGTTTATAGTAGGAAATGATTCGAATAACGCACTCGTGTTAACAAGAAGTTTTTGATAATCTCCAGATTCTGCGCCGTAACTCGGTCATCGAACCCCATAAAATCAGTTTCGCTCAAAACGTCTGAATCGCATCCAACGATTTTTCTAATCCCAACGTACGATCAAAGTCCGCTACAAACGGCACGGAAGTTCAATCGTCTGCAGCGAGGGCGGAAATTAATTCCATGTCCGCGACAATAATTTTAGACGCGGTTCTTTGAGAAGGAGGTGACTGCGCGGTCTAGTTGAAGGCACGAAAGGATAGTGGAAAATCGTAAGGGAACATTGTCGTTAACTTTTACGATGCCATTAACGTGGCCGTCTTCCGCCATTTCGAACGCGAGCTGGACATCGTGACGTCATCGTAAAAAAGGACCAAAGGAAGCAAAAGAGAGTTAGAAAAAGAATTAGTCGGAACCACGAGTTGCCCAATCTCCCTTCTCATTCCATTCGTTCTTTCTTCGTGCTTCGTATATCCTTCTATGGTATCATAGCGATCGTAACTTCGACAAAGGGCAATATTCGAGTTACTCAAGCTGAATGCGGAATATTCTTAGCAAATTGATTGCCGTGAAGGATTTAATAAAAAGCATGTTGGTTGTTATTAAATCTTTTTCCATAACATGCTAATAATGACTTACGTAACAAATATCACAATACATTACAGAAAGGGAACATTATAATTATTATACAATTAAAAACTTAGGTCGTAATCGCATTCGATTTACGTGAATTTCCTTAATTTTTCTTATTTTCCTTATTTCCAACACCTTCAGACAGCACGTTTGCGGTTAGCGTCGCGGCAAACGAACGACAGCCACGCCTTCTGCAAGTGGCAGCTCGGTGTTGAAAAAAATAACAAATCGAGGAAATACGAAGAAAAACATGGAAGGAGAAGAACGGTTAGACGAAGGTTACGTTTTGGGACTTGACACGCGTATCTAAAACACAAGCCTGGGCCACGTGCCGGGGGTACCCGCCTGTCAAGTCACGTGACCGTGCGTAAAAGGGTTGAGATTTTCCAGCCCGGACTTTTCGTAGCTTGACAGATCGTTTCGCTAAGTCTGACTGATACTCGTCCGCTACGGGCTTCGCTTTAATTATGAGATATTATTCCGTGATCGCGCCCCTTTGAGCGCAAGCGAGTTTAATGCCTTTTTAAAAGGAGATCAAGCTTCTCTTTCGTGTACCATGCACAGACGGATCGACGAACGGACGTCAGCGATCATCGCGCGACACAATGCCGCTGGAGTTTCAGAACGAAACAATTAGCCGAGCGTCATTTCGGCGAGCGCGGTGTGAATTTCAATCGGGCGGTGACAGAGGATCAAAGCTTTTGCATTTGTACGCGGAGCTTCTCGATCAGCTACCCGTCTCAAGACGGAAAGCCGTTAGAGACAATATCATCCCTGCGAGAAGGTCGTTACTTCACGCTTGGTCGCTGAAACTTGGTGAAATTCTAAAATTCTCGAAAGGTCTCGGGTAATATTCCGGGAAAAGTTCCGACACTTTCTTAAACTTCGAAGCAATGTCTAGATATGATATCCAGTTTATTGCAGTCTACTCAACAACGCCCGGGTGCTCCTATGATTTTAATCCTCGCATTCTCCTTTATATATCCTTTTTGATGAAATTTGTGCGATATATAAACAATTTTAATTAAATTCTTAAGAATAGGATATTGTCTACTAAAACCGCAGATATCATGTTATTTAGAAACTTTAAAAGTATTACAAGTTATTAATTTCTGTGAACTGAAAAAAAAATTTACTATACCTTAATACCTTTTTTTTTTCAGTAATACTAACTAAACATTTACTTACAGTAAATATTTACTTGATAAAGTATAACAGTTAAATCAATTAATGATTCTTGTGTTAAATAAATATAAAAAAATAATTACTAAAATATTTATTAAAAATTAGTATATTTTTTTTTCACGTAGAATAAAAAGCTATATACATAAAACATACAAGAATACTAAAAAATCGTAATATCTATTATTTCTTCACAAAAGCTCAAGTGACATAATGATTTAATAATTTCTCTATGATGATAAACACAATAATATACTTTTATAAAATATAGTTACACACACACACACGCGCGCGCGCGCGCGCGCACGCACGCACGCACACACATATACACGCACACACACATACACGCACGCACGCACGCACGCACGCACACACCCACACGCGCACGCACACACACACACACACACACACACAAGAAACTTTACTGCCAAGAAATATGAATTTATACAATAGATACAATCTACCGTGTAGTACACAATTACATATATCTTGCTTTTGATATTTCCAGAATGTAATAGAATAAGTTGGTATCTCTTACACTAACTTTCCAAGCAAACCATAAAGAACAGTGAGTTCAGGAAGAGTCGGCAAGCGCCAAGTCACGCGCATTACGGACAATAATATCCCACGACTCTGCAGCTAGAAGACGAAAGAAACGAGTGATGGATGCGTCCTATAATCCGTGCTAACTTTCTTCCAGATTTGGCGGCGATGGTTGCCTATGGCGCCACTTTTCTCCGACACAAGCAAGCAAGCAAAGTAGGCAGGCAAGCCGACAGGCAGCCACCCCTAATTCAAACCTGGCCTAAAACCTCGAAATCAAGTCAAATCACTAAGTCTCATCTCCTAGGGGTCGTGTGCGGCGCCCCGAGACGCCGTTCTAATTAACATCATGTCGCTCTTACAGCTTAAGTCGTGGCGCACAACTGAAACGTCTTCTGAAAATCATTAAAAGGGGAGGCGAATGTATAAAGAGATAGGCGAGGGACGAGGTGACGCACGGATGGATTCGACTGTCGAGTCGGGAGGCGCAGAATAGTCGAATAAATAGAGGCAAGAAGAGATGATTCTCCGGATCGGGGAGGGAAGCCAAGAGGAAGCGGGATTCAAATTTTCGCAAATCATTCCACGAGGGAAGAGAGAGAGAGAGAGAGAGAGAGAGAGAGAGAGAGAGAGAGAGAGAGAGAGATATTCGGTAACCCCTTTTCCCGGGATTATCGGGGACCCATGTGGTCCTGGCTCGCTGATGGCTCGTTACCGAACCGTGCCTCTTCTCGATAACCGACAGATATTGCTATTTATGAACGTCGCCGGGCCCTCGTCACGCCACCGCCGGCGCATCTCTTTGTCTTTCGTCGACTATACGCACCGTCGCTTCTATGGCGATTGCTGGCTCCAGTCACGTCCCCGACACGTGTCGAAGATAGTGTTCCACGAGACGTATCCGCGTACGCTGATGTTGTCGATCAAGATAGATTGACGTCGAGGAAACGGGAAACAATCGCCATTTTCCAAACTGTTGGTTACATTGATGAAACCTAGTAAAAAAGAACTAAAGATATTACGTAAAGCAAACGTAGAACTATGAATGATCATTTAGCATTGCCATTCAAAATGAATTGATCTTAGAAACGGACGCGCTAAGATGATACAATAATTTAAAGAAATATTAAATAATAAAATCGAAAGATGAATAATAAGAAAATGACTCGTCCAGAATGAAATATTGTGAACGAATTAAAACTTAAATTAACCGAAAGAGATTCTATTAGAAATTAGAAATTCTAATTGTTGCATATTAATTAAGAGCTATAGCTCCAAATATTTCGCCGTTCATAGTATCATGCCGATCTTCAGACGAGCAAATTCTGCGGACTCTACTGGAAGTTACCGATGTCCGGCTTAAGTAAACGAAGCAGCCGCCACAGGGGTTGCTGCGATGGACTAAGATATTTGTCACCTCATTGTTCGTCTCTTGGGCCCTAAGCTAAGTTCACGGACGGAGTTTAATGTTACGCAATTCCTGCGAGCGCCACAGAGGATTATTCCTGTGGGCAGGATGTGCTGCAATATATCTTGCGCAGTTCGTCGCCGAAACGAGCCCATTTCTCGAAACGCACAGAGAAACGTTCGACCCGACCAGGGTCTTCTTGCAAATTCCGGCAAGCTTAAAGCAATGACGGCGAAATAGCAGGATAGCGCGTCCGAGATATTACGGTGCGAGTCTTAATTAGCGCAACTTCCAAACGATTGCCACATAACTGCCAGAAGACCGATGACAACTCCGACATGGGAATTGTCCCTGGTTAAGCACGACCATCGTTAATTAATCTGCATTGTATAATACCTATACAACGTATAGGTGAAAAGTTTCGCAAATTTTTCCTTATATAATAATAATTATACACATACAGACACACACACACACACACACACCAAAAGAATGGTCTTATTAAAATATTTAAAAATTTAGCTGGATAGAAAAAATAATTTTGTTGGATTATTAAAATAATTATACAGAACGCTTGAATTAATTATATATAGGATGTTGCAAAAAATTTTAACATTCTAGCAACCCTCAAGTGTCTTACATAATTATTTTAACAAAATTATTTTCAAATCTATATATCTTTATAGACACTTCAACAAACTCATTCTTTCCGTACATGCAATATTTATAGCATTCATTCAATCGCAACCAGAACGGGGAGGAAACGTCGTCGGCAGTGTCCATGGAATTTTTCAATCGCCGCGATAATGACTGTCTTTCACGCTCGGTGAAGTTCCTTGGTCGCGAGCAGATCTAGAACCCGATAACAACCGCGGCATTAATTCAACGTTTCACTGCAATGCACGCATTGCCACGCAATTTCGAAAGGCGATTCGTGCAGGTGGTTTGTTGATATAATTTCGCGACCTTACGGTTAAATTGTTGCACGTAGTGATGCTGATGAGAGCAGTGAGCCCGAGTCAGACCATTTATCGTAATTATTATACTGGCGGTGCTAGTGGCAATGTAATGGTAAGGTATCACAATGTCGAAGTCATGTCGTGCAATGATCTCTTTCGTGACCTTTCGATCAGAGGAGTCGAATTGTAGTGTGCATTAGTTATCAATATTCCACTAGTTGATTGCGTGGCTACTGGATCAAGAAATATAAAAGTTTCACCCTTACGAATATTATAAATAATGGAGACAAATTGAATACAATTCTATCTTATTTTTACTAATAATGTATGTATTATAGATTTATTGTGCACACTTCTAGTATATAATGTAAGTACTTTGAAACGCTCTTTAAAAAGTCATGTTTTACAAGAAAACACTGCGATGCTTGTAGAAAGTCTGGTTGATAAAACATTTTGTCTCGTATTTGTCACATTCGACAGTTATTTGTAAGACCGACGAGCCTTTTTCAACAGAAATACGAGCTTGTCGGATCGAAAGACTGTAACTCGATCTCCCTTTTAGACAAGCTGTTAATTTTCTAAATTTAGAGGGTAGATGTAAGAAAGCTCGATCGCCGAAGCAGTCATGGAAACCAGTTATCTCTTACCCTATTTGTTTTCAGCAGCTGACTGCAGCGGGGAGATGAGGATAGTGCGCGAAAGCGACGAAAACGCAGTTCGAGTCGAGGACTGGCAGCGAGGGCGATCCCTTGCTCCCTGGGGGACATCATCAAGGAAATTGGATTCGGCATTTTTCAAATCCTACCCCGAAAACATTCGTATAGATGTTCGACCGGTCGCGCCAAAACCGTATTTTCGACCCTAAGAGGTTAGTGCTTAACAATCAAATTACGTTATTGTTATGCTGCTTAGATTGAAAGTAGAAAAAGAAAAAAAATACAACATAAGGTAGACCAACGCTGCCGTATCAAATTTTAATGAGATTACTTTGACAGCTGTATCAATCATCTCGCTTGTTTTTCCTAAACAGAAATATATTTCTAAAATATTCAAACATATATACAGAGATAATTATGTAAAATATTATATCCGTATGTATTTTGTTTCCGCAGAAACCATTCTTATAAAAAAAGATTAATCAATAGGTGAGAGTCAAGCGTTCCCTTTTTCCACTTTATTACATACGTGACAAGATCAGATTGGGAGGCTAACGGATGATTTTCGTCGGAATTCGACCTCGTCACCTCGAGACGATCCCTCATTTCACAGTTCCAACCGAAGATTAAGATCTACCCCTTAAAGCACCAACTTGCTGCTTCGCCCCGCGGCTAAGTTTCGCGCAGTCGTAATTCATCGCCAGCAGATAACGTCGGTCGATGTATTATTTATCCTCGTTGTCACCGCAATTATTCATATCACTATCATACCACGCCTCGGTTTCCGCCGGCAATCGAAAGCAACTCGTCTGCTTATTACAGCGTTTCAAGATAACGCGGAACGTTAACATGTTCCATTTCTTAAAAAGTAAATTAGAAATATAGATATTAATGTAACATGCAATGAATAAGAACAACAAAATTATATATGTAAAAGAAACATATATTTCTCGCGAAATAAATCAAAGTCAAAGTTTATAGGTGATGTGCGTGTTTACATTCACACACACACACACACATATATATATATACACATATACATTCCAAGAAAGGCAAAATAGTACGAAGAAAATAGCAGTAAAATTATACGCAAGAAAACGCGAATAACCCCGGAATTCCCGCGAGCTCTGGTAGCATCATCGAATGGAGATGTAATTGCGAATGGAAATTAGCTGGAGAGAACCAGGACGCTATCTCGGCAGACAGAATCTCGCGAGACGAGAGCGCATCTAGTTAGTACGTTTACGACAGTTCGCGGTAAGGAAGAAAGCAAGGAAGGAAGAAAGGAAGCGGAGACGGACGGGCGCATTGTCATAAAACGTAAGCACGGAAGATATCTCCAAGTGTGAAATATTTCAGTCTAATCCAGCAATATCATAAAGAACGCCCGGCGAGGCGGTCGCGCGACGAGGCACTGAAGTCGTAACCAGGCATTAGGGCTGTTTACAAAAGGCCCTTTCGATGCCGCCATCGCGCGAAATCGTTATGGACGGAGGAACGAAAGGAAGGGCGGAGATCGGATGCGGGAGCGGCATCGGCTGCGAAACTCACCACCTGGGTCCCTCCTCACCCTTATTATCAACAATCGTAAAACGCTAAATTGAAAGTCCTCGAAAGACTTAAAGTGGGGAGAAAGCATGCATCGCGTAGTAGAAAAGAATGGTGAACGCGCTCAGCTACAAACAAGATCTGCGGTTAGGGCAATTTCGGCAGTCGGCATAAAAGGGGCACTTTACAGTAGGAATCGCTAATACGCGACTGTAAAATTCATTTCTGTCTGCAGCTGCGGAAGTACGCTGTAATAAAGAATGATATAACAAACTTCGGTGGCGCGCGTATAATATAACGTCGCGATTAAATTAGCTACCTTTTGTACAAAACAGAAGGCATTAATGGATGGCAACGATATAAAGAAAAATCGTGCGTAGGAAAAAAAATGTCGTAAAAACTACTGTGTTTTTTCTCTTGGCTTTCTCGATAAATAGAGAATCACTTGCGATGACTTCGAGAAAAAGTTAACGGGCGGCATCGGGAGGATCTCACATCAGTTACTTCTTCTAGGAGGACCAACGAATTCAATCTGTCTGAGGTGACAAGACAAATGTGCCGCTGCACTCTGTCTCTCGATCCTCCTCCCGCAAGACAGTCACGGGTCAATTAGCCAAAAAATTGGGGCGTCGCGCCAGTGAATATCTAGAAAAAGTAATTCGATTGAAAGGGAGCAGGCTATAGAGATAAGTGAGAGAAGATGCCAGTCATCCCTCGGTAATTAGTCAAGGGTCGCTTGAGTGCCGTGAGGAATTCCGAGTCGAGTCCGGGTATCATCCCCGGCAGATACACAGGCCAGAGGGGCTGATTCTCTAGGACGAAGGATAAGCCCGGATCCACAGGCTGATACTATGGAGAAGTTTCGCGTCCAGCTTGGATTTGATTGATTAGCCTCGCGCGGAATGGAGTGTCGCGATTGTTTCCGGCAGAGTAATCGCGGGCACTTACACGAACGCAAATGGTCGGCTGAATTCTCCTCACTAATGATAACGATGGACATATACAAGGTATCCTTTATAGGCGTACGAAGCTTTCCCATTTCGTCAATTACTCGTGAATGCAAAAATAATGTTGTTTGACAGACTAAAAATAATCATCGCGAAATAAGTATTATTTTTTCAGGAGGATTTATATAACATGACAGACTTTTTAAACTTCTTCTATACTGAATAGCGAATAATGGAACATTTATGTTAAATAATTACGGTAATTAATCGCGTGAAAGGAAAATCTATAAAAATCTCGACAAGCTCAAAAATGCGTTTTTCTATTATTTTTCGAATATGTTTATTTGCATATATGTAACATTTTTCAAGATAAAACATTAAAAATCGAAAGCATATTCCTGTTAAGCGATTAAAGAAGCCAATAGCGCGCGACAGTGCATACGTGTACCAATTATTCGCGGGTAATGCTTTTTTACTGTCGCCTCCTAAAAAATATATCCACCCACGTGTGCATAATGGAACCGCGGATGCCAAAATCGAAACTCTGAAATAGCCGAATGCCGCGTTTCATTACACGCGGGCACGGATAATACATTTAATCAAGGACGAAAATGGTTTCGCCGCGCGAATTTCGATTCATACGCGCCGACCGAATGCACGCACGGTTCACGTCACCGTGCGCGTGTGGAACGCGTTTTTCCCAGATATATCCATTAAGCCGCGGGTATTATATCCATGCAGCGCCACGCGGAACACATCAGGTCTTCCAAAATACCATCGAGCATCATGAATAGCCCGGATCTCCATTCGACGGAACGTGACCCGTGATCCGCGATGGTTGTCGGTCTGTCCAGACCCGCGTCGGCGTTTCATAAAGAATGCCAACATTCGGAACACTCTCACCGCGACGCGCGGGAGCGAAAGCAAGAGAGGTCGGGAGGGGGGGAGGGGAGGGTTAAAATGTCAGTGGCGCGATGAATGGTGCGACCTGTGTCGTCAGGAGATAGGTACGTGACATTTCGCGGTGTATCCGTGGCTGTTGCGGCGTCGAATTACTAGAGTGTGTAGTACGCACGTGGTGTGCGCGGGCGCGACAGGGAATGTGTTACGGAGGTGCTTCCACGGCACTATGGACTGTCGGCCAGTCCAGTGGGTATACGTATTGGACTCTGGACAGCGGTCATCTGTCACTGTCAAGCCCCACCACCCTGGTTGCCTTACGGTCGGCCGGGTGGCGTCGCGTCGCGTCGTGTCGGTGAGGAGGATGACGACGAAGGGAGGATCGAACCCTCCCGTATTCCCCGTAACACGTGCCGATGTCTATGCTCGAACCCTGATCGCGCATCGCTTGGAATATTATATACCCGCGCGCGTATATATCGTGAGACACGTAATATATGCGCGGGTATAAATAAAGCACCATACTGCGTTAATTACGATCGAGCGGCATGTCGGCGCTCCCGGTTGTGCGGTATGGCCTCAAGGTTGAGCGCTCGTAGAGGCTCGCTAACACGTGTCTTCCCCGCATTTAGAATGTTATATTTTCCTTCTTCTCAATTACATCACGTGAGTTCATCGATCGTCAACAACGTTGTTCGTGCATTTAATCGAACCTAATTTCGATTCACGCGATTAACGTTGTTGGCGGAATGATAGAGGGAAGGGTTAATGGATTGACGTCTCTCCTTCGTGCTCGCTCGCCACAATCGCGTAAGTCTAATATACGTCTGTAAACGTCGATGCGATATCTCGGACGACGTCTACCGCGCTGCAATAGGTACCCATGCCATCCGCACGATTGTGATATGTTCGAGGCATCTCGGAGTGGTACAATGCTAGGATACCGCTTAATCAAGGCAGAATAGTGCCTCGAGCCGTACTCAAGTTAATGCGATATTTGCGAACGTGAAAGGTTAGCAAACCGATCCATAATTCAAAATCAACAATTACGCTGCGATGCCGCACAGCTCGCTCCTCGATTGAGTAACAGCTCTGAGTAACGCGCGCTTACGCAATTGACAAGAGATGCGAGATCTATATCTAATCTAGAGTGTGCTTCAAGATATCATCGGGAAAAGTCACTAAACAAAGAGAGGTTTCCACAAATATAGGAGATGGTCGATTAATTCCATTACATTCTGAATTATTTGTTCGCTTTGCCTGAAGGCACAACCGACAGAATGGAAAATCGTGAAATAACAGATCATTCGAAAATAAAATGTACACGAAAAGATATTTTCTCAACACATAAAAAAATTATCATTTATTATAAGTAGCAGTTACGTAATCGAGCAATTAAACGCGTATTTGCTTCGAATGGAAGACATGATCGATATTCAGACAGCATACTCGCATCGGAGATGTGTCCGTTAAATACCGGCACGACTCCTTGGGCTTGCATAGTGATTAATAACTAGCCGTTCACGTCGCATTACTCATCGACGTCTCACGTGCCTTGTAGACTTCCGCCAGACGAGCGTTACAAGTCTGCTGCGGTTTCCAACTAGACGACCCGCGGCGCGGTCGCCTAGCCACCCGCTCGCCTAAACGCCGCGAGTGTTATTCAGCAGAGTTTCGATGACGTAATATTGTGGACATTTTTTTCGCAGTAATCGACCTCCTAGATCGTATGTCAAATATCGTTACCACACGACGACGGTAAATATTTACTGCCCATACCGGTGAGAAATGCAGCGGTGTACCGCATAGGCAGACTTTACAGCTTTTAGCGAATTACCTTTTCCTTGTTGTTGTTGTTAACCATTAGGAAATGAAATCTCATATCTGTATATCTCACAAAAGCGACTATTATCCATATAATAATTCAAGTTGAAATGTGGTATATCCACGACGTTTCTATGGCAGATGCGTTACAATCTCTCATACGCAACAGAGAGTTGAACGAAGATTAAACAAGAATGAGAAAATAACGGCTTAATATGATATCGTCATCGTTAGGAGCAATTGTCCCTTTTCACGTTCGCTCGCAATCATACACCGCGATAAATCATTAGGTCATTTCATTGTGCCCTGTAATTTGATATACACACAATGTTCAAAAGGAAGCGCCTCCAACGACGATTGCCGACATGTGTAATAACGAGGTTCTCGTAACCTTCCGTATCCGTCGGAAGACGGTCGGCCTCTTTCGGTTCGTCGCAACAATATTTTACAATCTAACGGATTTTACGAGCAACTCCCAGCGGTCCCGCGGCTCTTCAATCTTCCTCAACGCGTCTATGAATATAAATACGAAGGCAGCGTGATTTATGCGACCAGGAAAGAACGAGAAAAGAAGCGATAAGAGGACGATTCGATACTTCGGGACTCATTTTATGTCGCGGTCAGTGTTTATGCCCCAGATTTTAGCACCTACCCGAGGGCATTTGAGGTTCCTCCCTGTTGAGAGCTCACCAATTTTTACGACGGTACTCCACGTTGCTTTTTACTCCCTTCTCTCTCACTCGACTTTCTTAAAAACGACTTCTAACCGTTAGCAAACTATGTCGCGAGTCGAAAAAATAAATCATTCCTAGTAAAATGGCGAAAAAAGAAAGATAAAGAAAAATAGTACATTTAAAACTTAATAAACGCTTCTTGGACTCTTACGAAAATTGCAATGTTTTAAATAATTAATGTTTTCTCCTTTGTTGAAAAATCCATCAATTGAGATAGAGAAACAGAAAGAACGATTTTGCTGAAGTAAAAAAATTTAGAGATTGAATACAGATCTAAAAATAATTTTCTTGAACCATCAAAATTATTTAGGAAGCTCAAACATAATTGCAACGTTGGAAAGATTTTGACATTCTAACAATTATTTCAAGCATTCTACATAATTATTTTTATAATTATTTAAACGAACAAAAAATTATTTTCAGATCTGTATCTAACTACATTTTGAGATATAATACTTTAGTAAAATCATTCTTTTCATATGTGAATCAACTCCAAATAAAGTTTAGAGAAATAATAGATCCTAATATTATTTTTCAATTTGTAAAACTAGATAGAGATGCTGTTTGTTTTTATAAGGAAGCCAAGAGAGAATGACTCTCGTACCGAGCAATTTGCGTGCGTAGCGAAATGCAGGCACTGTTTACGCGCCGAGACTGTTTACGTATGCGGGATGCAATCAAACGTACTGACGTAATTTCCAAACTTTGTCGTGTAGAATCGAAATCCAACGCAGAATCGTTATTAAACCTCAATAAGGGGTCATTACGTGCGCGGCCTATTGTTGCCCACAAATCTGACGTACGAGAGCGACCATCGATCGGGGAAAGAGAGAGAGAGAGAGAGAGAGAGAGAGAGAGAGAGAGAGAGAGAGAGAGAGAGAGAGAG
>NW_017259489.1:146821-160123 GCF_001594045.1 Atta colombica
GTAATGACAGTTTAAACCGTTTCGACGGTGGCGGTGTAATCGCTGTCGCGGCTGGTTTAGGCTTTTCGTGGTGTAGAGCGCCAATAATTTCCCCGGTGAACAGTAATCCTTTCCGCATGCAGCCTATAAGCTCCGTGTATGCGTGCGGTCTCCGCACGCAATACGCGTAATGCATTTGATCCGCGCTAAAACGCATTCGGATGCGGCTCTGTCGTTTCATGCGCTTACGAACTTCGGCCTCAGCAAAAACCCGGATGTCCGTGTCTGAAAGAGAGACAGGGAGAGTGAGAGAGTTTCCGATGAGTCTGGAAAATGACGATTGCAATCGCTATAATCGGTTTCGTATTTTTAAAGCTTTACTTCCATTAGCTCCGCTCAAGCTGTTAAGCTCGTTCTATCAAATAAAAGAATTAGTGAGATATATGTATGTATGTATACATACATATATATCTGGTAATGTATGTTAGCCCAATTTTTTGATAGATTTATACTGTCAGGAAATAAAGCTTTGTGCTCGATATTGTATCCAGATTTAATATGGATGATAAGCAATGTATGAAAGTGATTGAACTTGTACTCGGAGATTTTCGGATGGATTTGTTACAATATCATCGGAGGGGAGTCGTATCAGGGGCCGAAACGTTTGGAAATGCTTTCAACATATAGCTTCAACTATTATCCTCGTGATTAATAACCACGTCATGACTTGACTCCGACTTAATCCTTGAGATGGTTCATATATTCCACAACATTTGATTGCCCGTGGAAAATGCTATCGACAAATTATTCGCCTTTATTTCGCGTCGGTGAACATTATTTTCTCAAAGAAAATATTGTTCAGCTGTATCTAAAAAATATTTCATTATTAAGGGAAGATACGTAGAAGATGCATCATCTTCCAAGGGACTCGGAAAGTTCGACAAGTTCTAGGATTCCGACAAGTTCGGAGTCGAATCCATATACGAAATCTCCATTTCCTTCGTCTCGCGACACATTACAGTGCGGAGATCGATCGTTCGAATTCCAAGCATGGCGTACAAGCGAATCGCACGGAAGTGAAATGATGATGTTTCGAGAAAGAATCCTCCTGCTCTCTCATCCTGATGTCGACCTCCGCCGTTCGTCTATCACTCGATAGATCGATTCTCGTCGATGAGCATGGCGAGTAATACCAATCGCGTCACGAAAATCACGCTTATGTCGCGAGCATATAGAGGAAGAAGAGAGAAAGAGAGAAATGAGCGAGAAGTGAGGGTGGTTGCGGGGGTGGCATCGAGTTTGATAAATGACGCGGACTCCATTTTTGCCAGCGTGGTGTGAGTGACTACGCCCGACGTAATCAACCGTTGTATTATATAACGGGGTGACTTCCCAGATTAGAAGGGTCGAGCGATCACTCCGTGAAAAGAGTGCGTAACAAACTTTGAGGGCGTAATCAAATTTGATCGCGGCAGAATACACCTACGATGCTAATTAGCGACGAGTAATGGCTCCATATTTTGCGAAGGCAGAGAGGAAAAGTATAAATTTTTAATATCATACTCTCGATGAAGAAGCCTGTAATCGAAACAGGTTTACACTGTACTCCGCGAAAAACAACATATTGTTTGCGATTATTTTCTCACCATTCTTTTAAAGTCCGATATATTATACGCTTTTTAAATGAAAGCAATCATATAGTGGAGGCTAGTATTAAGTCTATCGTCAAGTAGAGTTCAAAGTTCAGAGCATAAAAGTTATACAGACTATATTCAATATGCACTTACAATGCGTAACGGCGCAATTATCAAGGAAAGAATTAACGGGGCGATAAGACACATGTACATGGCAATTATCTTAAGGAGCATGTGTTCAAAAGTTTTTGAAAGACGTGTGAGCGGCTAATGCCTGGCTAATATCCAACGTGCGTGTATCGCGTGAAGCGAAGAACCGAGACGGAAATAATAATGTCAGAGCTTAATTGTTACTCTCGGTCATGCTGGCTGTACGGTTACTTGCGCACAATTTTCTTATTATCCGTTAATGATGCAAGAAGTCCCGGAGCGCGGCGCAAGTGCGCATAAAACTAGCCATTACGACGGCCGCCTTTACAGCACTTAATGCTAGCCACCGCCGCCACCGCCATCAGAATAGAGTCGCGGACCTCGAGTCACTTTTTGCGTTCATTCGACATTACACTTTATACCGTCATATACCACGATAACTAGTTCCACACGCTCGTAAAATCCCGCCGTCTGCGAATAATTATTTTTCATCGATAAAACGCTTGCTACTCGCTCATATCGCGTTACAATAATTCGGCTATTTTGCTCACTTGCCGAACTACCGTAACGTTTACAACGCCCAGTGGTGAATTCGCTGAAATGGTAGATTGTACAATAGCGACATTCGCAAGGCGGAGAGATACACCGCTTCCGAGAAGAGGCACTCCCGCATCCGAGATTACACGAGAGAAAAGTTAATCTTAATAAACGAGGGCAATCAGGAGAACCTAGACGAAGGTGGTTGTCGCCACAAATGTTCGGCGCATGCAAATGTGCTCTAAAGCTAGCAGCGTTTCGTCTGACCCACCCTATAAGAATTTACATACCGTTGGCTCTCTCCACGAGCCACCGTCCGCTCTTTCTCGCTCTTCGGGTCCAATCCGAAGCCTTTTGTCCGGCGCGGAATGTCCATCAACTTTTTGTCCGTTGAGGACGAGTAAATAGGAGAGTCAAATGACCAGACAGGGGCTTTAAAGGCGGTGAAATAGGGCTAGCGGCCCTTTTATTTGCTGATTCCATGCGGATTGTTTCGTGATTTAGCATAAATGTTTGATTAGATTCACCCGGCGAATTCGGACTCGATGGGTCGGAGGAATTCTGTTTGCATGAAGCGCCGTCAATGGCCATCCAATCGAGCGCGCGTAATTGTTTAACGACCAAGCGGCCCTCTTCAAGATCCTATAACGTGCATAAGAATAGCTGAAACCCTATAATCGATATTTTCAGCGATAACGACTTCTTGAATTTTAAACGACCGCGTAATGACAATTCTTCGATAATAATCTGAATAATCCGATGATAAGCGGATGACGAGAAGATCACTTCTCGATCGGTTTGCCAAACGTGATTAAGCCGGGTCGCCGTCCGTTTGCTAAATTCGGTGTCATTGAGATCTCGAGATCTCGTAAGGAGAGACGATAGCGTATGCGAATCAACGCCGATATTCAATCGGTCAAGATAACTCCTTCAGTATGGAGAATTCAGTTAGTACGCTGGGAGTTAGATTGGGCCATCAGTTTAGACAATGGGAGCTGGTTGTGCGTTTAAGGTAATCCCTCGTGAATGGTGTGTCCCTTTAGTACTTAATACATTGTCCGCTCTGATGGCCGTCCTTTATAACGTCGTAGGGCACACCCTGAACCGTCGTAGAGGCACCCCGCCGTTGAAGATGGCCAGCATTAACACCTATTTACCATGGGCGCTACCCGAGAACCCTCAACCGTCAGCAACGTTCGTCGGAATTCGACGAAAGATAAATAAAAGCGTCTATGCAACCGGGGATTATATATTACGTAAATGACAGTGACTGCTCATGCAAAATGATCTAAACGAATAAAAATAAGTGTAATTTGTATTTTGGCTTAGAAACGAGTTGTCTTGAATTATCTGAACGTCCAACTGGAAAAATAGTTATTTTGAATCACTAAGCGTAAACTATTTTCAACATCCATTATGTGTCCATTTACGTCAAGTTTAAAGTCACTACTGTCACGGTTCTTTCGTTTCTGTTGTTCTCCCTAAGGTGACCGAAGAAAGAACAAGCGCTTGGAAATGCATTTGACGTCGGGTACAAGCCACCGTTTCTTCGGTCAGTCCCTGGGGTGCGATAAGGTTCTGGACAAATGACCGGTCAGTCAGGACAGAAAACTACTGGCGGGAAAATCAGCCCTCTAAGTAAATTCGTATCAACCCCCGGAGACGGAGGAGAGAAAGTAAGACAGGGGACGAGTGATCCGTTATACGAGATTACCGAAGTAAATAACGGGATCTCTCTTTCTCGCCGGATGGGGAGAGGAAGGCGAATCGCATTACGCATAACCAAATTTCGGAATAATCGTGGTCATGCTCGCGAATCGTATGATCCTCGATCATTCATGCTCCCGTGAATCTTTACCCATCGTTCGCGGATCATCGCCCATCGAACCGTCGCGTCGCGAGAATCGCTTAATGTCCATCGCATCTTTTTATGCAGTCAGAGGAAAAAAAGCGTATATGTAGGGGAATATTTGCTGCCGTCCATTTGATTTTTCCCGTCCGTTCCGATCCAATTACACGAGAAAATCTGACGCACCGTTTATGAAGTGTCCGGAAGAGTACAGAAAGAAAAAAAAACTCTTCCGCCTAAAATGCCGTCTGAGGAATTAGATGGATTACCGGTCTTGTGAGCTGCAGGGTCCAGAAAGTCGATAAGATACATCCGAGAACGTATTTGCTCGATCGCCGGAGAGCGGAACTTGACGGTAGATTTCCTCCGACGACAAGATTAAGTAAGTGAAGAGCTCCAAATTACTTTGGAGATGGATTTGTAAAATGGCATGTAACAAGGCGAGTGAAGATATTTTTTTCGTAATGCATATCACTATGTGGAAACTTCTTCATTGCAAAATATTATTTCATATTTTAATCGCATTTAGATACTTTGTGCAATTAAATTTAATAAAATTATAAAAACGATACTTCAAAAAAACCGTATCGTAAAAAAATTAAGTTTATTGGGTTATCCGGAAAGTTTGTGCCGACTAACTTATATAATTTAATAAATGTATACTAAAATTTAAATTTTCTGCGTTTCAATTTTCCTTCAACATCGACACGAACTTTCCGGACAACTCAATATAAGAGATTTATATATTGGTTATAAAATACGAGTATTTTATTTATACAATTCTTTTCCTAAATATTTGTTTAAAATCGAAAAAATATCTAATAAAAAATATTTACAAATTGAAAGAATTTTCATGGCATCACAGAAAATAATCAAAGGTAATCAAAGATAAAAAAAAACAAATAATTATGAGAGGTATTATAAACTTTCAATTCTAGCAAAGAGCAGATATAAATATTTGAACGGGAATGAGAAATTATTTCCAGTTAGATCTCGCATGGGTAATAAGCACTAATAAGGAAAATATTTCATATCAATTCATCGACATAGGAAATATTGATTTCTTTTCGTGAAAACTTTAAAACAATCGAAGGTGAAACAAATAATTTTGAGAGATATTGTTAAAGTCCGTTTCCAGAAAAGAGTGGACATATAATCATTTGAACGGGAATGAGGAATCCATTCACTTTCCATGTCCGGTTAGATCTATCTTCGCTCGGATAATAAGCACTAATATCGGAAAATATTTCATGTCAATCCACCGACATACGAAATATTGATTTTCTCTCGTGAAAGCTTCAAACTCTGCTTCATCACCCCTTTCCCGCCATTTGCTGCTACCAATATGCATTCAAACCAGAATTCCATGTCACTCGCCGTGTGTCGCGAGCTCGTTTCGACTCCGCGAGATGGATTAATTAATCAAACTAACTCGTATGTTTGCGAGATAAAAAAACAGTCTGCGCGGTCGATCAATGTTGATGAACAATTGCGAACTTATGATAATGATCGTTGCATTTTCACCATCGCCGTTCTTTCTGATGATATTAGACATCTCCAGGCATCTGGAAAGCGTTAAAAATCATTTAAACGATGCTTATTTCACATCCAATATTGGATTGCGAGGGAACGTGACAACATTGAACGTGGATCCATTAGGGGAAATGATATAATGGTCGAAAATTATTTATGAACAGTAGATAGGTATATCTTCGTTAATCTTGCACATCACATTAGCGATGGAAACATCAAATATACGTTTATGCTTTCAGTTTATTAATAAATTTATATATATATATATTATGCGCCATTATACACAGAATGATCACAGACAGAATTATGAAATATAAAGAGAGAGACTTGCATCTATTAAATAAAATTATAGTTATCCATGAAAACAAGTTATATGATAACAAATGATGCCAATCGTCATAAACGATCGTATATAGTTGCTGTTGTCACATAAATACATGACAAGACAGTGTTGCAAGACAGGACATACAATTTATCGTTTTGAACGATTCAGTGACCTAAACGTCTTCTTTGTGCCCAGGTCGAGATGACGTATGTCGACCGCTAACCGTGTTCGATTAGGATCGACATTCTCGGATGATAATTTATTTATCTTCGCGTATGACAATCGAAAGACTGATCGGTCCTGCCGGTGTAGGTTGCCGGAGAGCAATCAGCTACCAACGAACTTCTGACTTTCCTTCTATAAGCGAGCGTTCATAAGCATTTGAATGGGCCAATCAATCACGTGGCTCCTCTCCTTCCTTCCCTCCGCTTCGTTCGTTCTGATGACGTCACACTACAGTCATCCCCTATTAGTGGGGTGTGATAGCGAGCAGCTCGTGCGCGGCGGGTCGCAGAAGAAGGACGGAGGAAGGCAGAGGAAAGCGGCGATGGTTGACAGTCCCATCCGAGGGGGGTTAGTAATTATATATTCCAAGGGTGTCTCGCCGATCAGTCAATGTTTCCGCTGCAGCTCTCCGACAATGGACCAAAGATAGAAAAAGCTTATCTGTCACCGTGCGCATACTTCCTTAGGGGATGGAAAGCGAGACTTTTAATTCGCGCCGCAATCGCCGTATCTGGCAATGAAAAATTAAACTATCTTCTTCGATTCGACCGTACAAGAGGGATGTTTAATTAGTCATGCTCAACATGAAAGATACAGTCTAATCGTAGGATTTAAACTAGCAACGTCAAAGAATTGTGATGTGATCCTCTCTCTCTAAATCTTTTTATCATTCCCTAAAAATTATCTCAGACAGTTTCTACAAGAAAAGAACGATTTTGCTGGAATATTTAAAAATTTAGCTAGATACAGATCTGAAAATAATTGTGTTAGATCGTCAAAATAATTATGTTAGAATCTCAAGCATGATGAGCAATGCTACAAAAAGTTTTGACATTCTAGCATCTAATGATTTGAGCATCTTACATAATTCAAATAAAATTATGTTCAAATCGATATCTAACATTTTAGATATGTATTTCAACAAAAGCGTTATTTCCGTGTACGATTAACACGTGCAATTGATTCTCAGAAATAAAGACGGAGACTAAATAAAGTTTAAGATTGAAACTTGTAATATTTCTTTAATTCAATGCACTTTCTGAATGTCGTACCTACGTTTGTTCTTCATAAAGCTCACACGACAAGTATGCCAATAATAGTATTTGATGTTAATCTGGCTTTGAGTGCGAGTTCACGCGACGGTCGCATCTCGAACGCATGAGCGAGTTGATTAAATTCAAACACCTCGTAGCTCGAATACCGGAACGAGCTGATGTCGACGGGAGACCTGCTATGTGCGTGAGTTCAAATATGCTCATATCGGTCCCGCTCAAAGGACTGAGGTAACTCTCGCTGTCCGACAATAGTCACGCATGATAATAGCATACCATCCGAACCCCTCGTGCAGCCTGACAACGTCCGGTCGTCTGGAAGGAGCAAATACCAAAATCGTCAGATCGACTCGGGCCGTCGGAGCCGCGCATTCTCGTAGCTACTGCTGAATTCTACACATGTGTGATTGCATTATCTATCAATGTATGTGAAATGACACATTTAGGATGATCATATGTACATAATCACAGCCTGATCATAACTACCGATATAGACTCAATTTAGAAGAAATGTCGGAATAGAAAGTTAATTTTATTCTTCAAGTATTTTCAAGAAATTATATTTAAAGATAAAAACGATACTCTACTAATCTCTATTTACTTTTCAATAATAATATTTATCTAATATTTAGCTATCATAAATTTTATATTTTATACTATTATTTACATAGCGTGATTTGTGATAATAATAAAAAAAATTAAGGCCGACTTTAAAAACTCTCGATTGCGTAGACTTATTACCAATAAAATCCCTAGAATTAAAAATAAATTATTCGAGTCAAGATAAATTCAACCAGCTTTTGTGAAGTCCAACGGATTGTATTGTCGAGGGAAAAATCAAAAACAAGCCCAATGATTTTTACGATCGTTTAAAACTGTAGTTTCGCTGGAGAACGGTCCCGCGTGTTTTCGCGTCCATCGCGTCGGCGCTCGGTTAACATATCGTGACGTTTCATCTAGTGAATCGCGAATGAACATAACAATCTCGGTTCACTCGCGATTTAAATAATTGCGCATATGACAATCCGTCACACACGATGGTTTATGCTAGTCTCTCTTTCTCTCTCTCTCTTTTTTTTCTCCGCTCACGAAGAATTTCTCTGCTGTATGAAGACTCATACAGCAGTCACGAAAATGTCGAAACGACGTAGGTACGATGCGTCGCGTCGCGTAAGAGCAATCTAAAATCTGTCAGGGCTTTGATCGATGCGCGCCGTTCGCCATTTTAATGCCTATCACCCGACAACAAGCCTCACGTGAAATACGAGTTAACCCCCGGGGCGTTCTCACCCTCATCAAAGTGCGATCATCCCTCGAGGAATTCAAAACGGCATCGGCGCCGCCGTGTGAAAATGTTTAAAACCATCGCCCACAACCCTGAATTATCGGGAATCATTATCGTATTTGCGGTACCGCTCGCACGCGTCTCGTCTATTGATTTTTCCTAGACCTGGAGTTCAGGATTAGAAAAGCCGTAAATATAAGGGTGACAATCTTTTCAGATAATCGCTATTGCGTGAAATCTTTTTAGTTACATTGTGTTGATATAAATATATGCGTGTGAGAATAACTCATTATCTTTTTCCTTTTATTAATTCAAAACGTGATTAAATTGATAGAAAGTAAATTTAGATATTCAAAAATTATGATATCTGGCGAATAAAAAATTAAAATGAACTTTTAGATATTGCTATCAGAAAAGTGCGCATTATTAAGTGACATCTACAATAAAATTTTAAGACATAAAATTAAGCATAATTTTTAAAGACATAATTGACTAATGTAAAGAGAATAATCGACTATGATTGGTTAATTTTTTATGCTTAACTTTAAGTTTAAATTTTACTCTTTAAAATTTTATTCTAGACGCCGCTTTTAGCCTTATTCGATAAAAATGACATGTGGAGCTCCGAAATTACTCAAAGAAAATCCTCGTGTGTGAACGAAACCTGGGATAATCACGAAAATATTATGGTAACCCGATTGACCAGACCGCGCTCGGATACGGACAGTACATCGAATTATCGTTAGGTGGAAGATAGGATTTACCGGGCCGCTGGAAAAACTCGGAAAATCCAATGAAGGCGGTCTAATCCTAGTGGAGTCCTACGGCAGAAAAGCGTGAGAGCGCAAACTAATGACGATTTCATTCGCCAGGAAAATTCGAAGCGACGGATGCTGTTCCGTGAAAAGCATAACATAAAACAAGCCAAACGCGGCTATTAAAACGCTATGAGCATGGATCGCGTTTCGACTGGGCAGATGAAAATTTCATTCTGCGTTACTTGCTAAATTTCACTTAAATCACACCATCGTTTCGATATGCCTGTCGCAGTGCGCGGCGTAACCGAATTTTGCCACGTGCCGATTACATTTGACAGAACGACAGCAATGCGTTGAAATTACACGATGTCGCGCGCACATCGATTTAATAATTCCATCGAAGGGTCCTAAAAATCGAATGTGAACGTGTAACTGATCCATTTTCGCGTTATCTCTTTATGGAGCTGCATTCGCTGTATATGAGATTCGTTGTGATTGCATTTGCGTCGCAAATTGTTGCAAACAACTGTTTATGAATATTCCATATTACAGCAAATTACATATGTATTATTAGATAATACACATTCTTGTACAAAATCATAATCATTTATTACGTGTTATTGCATGAGACATACTGCAATTCGCTATTCGCAACGAAATTTAATCGTCCAATTACGCTCGATTGAGACAATGGCAACAACTGTTTCATGAGGATGCGCGTCCCTCGGTGAGGATTTGATGGCTGAGGTACGATGGCAGAAATGGGGACGGAGCAGAGTAAAAGCGCAAGAACGGCACAAGGGCGCGACATATTTTCTGTAATTCACTTATGGAGGAAATAAATCCGCGTGACAGTACGTGCCGGCGAGAAAGATGAGTCCCGTAGATTTGATGGGGCGAATGCCTCGAGACACTCGTAAAAGACGCATCCGCGCTGGCGAGCATAAAATTAGAAGAATGGACTTAAAAGGATTTGAAAGGATTGTCGCGCACGTTCCCTTCCCTTTTCGCTGCCTTTAGCGAAAATCTCGTCTCCTCTGCTGCCCCTCGTCTATCCGTGTCGCTCGTAGAAAGCGTGGATATAGTTCGAGTTCCGAGTGGATTGAGAGTACGCGATTCTCCTCGAGCGGAGCGAATGGGGATGGCGGCAGAAGGAAAACGGTGCACGCGGTAAGAAGAGAAACGCATTTTGGCGTTTTGCGAAAGCTGTCGGGATGCACCCAGCATCGGAACGGGAAAACAGTTTTCCTCACGGGACGAAGCCCGGAGCAGAAAGTTCCAAAGAGAATGATACCTCCTGGAAAATGTATATTATCGCTTCGAGAAATGGCACGCCCGTATCGTCTGGTGTCACGCGAGCGTACGTCTGTCTTGTAGAAGGCTTGTAAAATTTTAAGAGAAAGCACAACTATGCGTTATGCGACGTATGTACTTGGAATGAGAGTTGGGGAGAGAAAAATGCGAACAATGAGTATCTCTGATATTCGTTATAAAGAATACGTTAGTTGAAATATTCCACTCTTCAAAAATAAGGTAAAATAATATTTATCTTAACTCTATAATTACTCTTTAAGGTAAAATAATATTTTATCTTAAAGAAATTTAGAATTTGCCAAATATTTTATGTAGATACACAATAAAAAACATTTTATGTTTCTGTTAAGATCCAAATTAACAAATTTTCCAATTGTACCTATAATGTTTCATTACACACACACACACACACGCGCGCGCGCGCACGCACACGCGCGCACACACACACACACACACACACACACACACATACACACACACACACACACACAGAGAGAGAGAGAGAGAGAGAGAGAGAGAGTGTGTGTGTGTACATATATATTCTTTATATAATCACTTTTCAGTGAGTTATAATTATTTCAAATAGAAATTAAATTTGAACATTATTGAACATTAAGTCCGAACATTATTTATTATTTAAAAATATTTACTTTAAGGAATTAAAACATTTACTTTTCGTCTAATTTATATTAAAATGTATGTACATATTAAATTATAATATATGTCATAGTAACCTCGGCTGGCAATGCGAAGGTTGCCATATCGGTAACGAAATAACAGGGGAATGAGCCCTTGCGTAAGCGTATACTGTTGGTGACATGTCGGCGAATCTGTACCGCAAGATCAGGTGCGACATAACTTGGTACTCTTTTCACCCCTGAACCCGAACCTTCAATTTGCGACAACAATGTTGCTAAAATATCTTCCCTTTGAAACCTGTAGAAAAGTCCCAATTAAAATTCTATTAATTTATTAATGTTAAGAATCGTATCTTATATAATAGTATCGGTTTATGGAAGCATTTATCTAAATTATTTGTGTTTACCTAATAGCCAAGTGCACCAAAGTGTGTCCAACGTCAAACGCGCTGCTTCTATTGAGGAGCAAGACCTCAGAATGCGTCAATTGGCGGGCAGGATCGCCACCGCTTGCCAGGTAAGCTTCAACAGGAGTGTTGTCACCCTCTACAATACCAAGACAAGCGTTTAACCAACACCAATCAGTGTGGCGTCTTAACTGCTTCAATCGACGTTCATAATCACAGTTATTCGGAGATTGAGGAGTTGACAAACTATCATTCCGACTCTCTGCATATCTATGTGGGCCTCTAAAAAGTTAAAAATAAGTTATAAACGAATTAAATAATTTATTAACAGAAAAATATTATATTATATAGAATAATATATTATAATAACGCATATTTGTAACTCAAGAAAATATAGTCAGAAATATAGTCAGAAATATAGTCAGAAATTACATGTATTTAAAATAAAATTAAATTTGATATCATTAATCTTTAAATATATTTCCTCTAAATAAAATTTGTATATTTTCTCTGCAGATGTGAAATATAAAATATTAATTTAATCACCTCCTTCCTATCGCTAAATTATCCTCTCTTTGTGTCTGATGAATATAAGGTGCATGTGGGGGCGATGGTAAACCTCGTTGACTATGTTCTCTCTCGGGACTCGGTAAAATCACTCCTACATTTCCGTGTGTCCCCTTATCCCTTCTATCTTTCTCCTTCAGATGACCGCACATCACGCATTTAGTCGCCTTGGGCCAGTTCTCGTAAGTACATACATGACAGGACCATTTTTCTGGATGCATATTGTACAATCTTTCCGGATGGAGATTAATCGGCGAGGGATTCAATTGGGAATTCGATCCCGAGTTTGGTGGTCCATCGGCCAATCGTAGTGGTGCTAAATGTTCATGTAGATTCGATGCTAATGAATTGACAGACTGATTAACCGGCTTCCGGTTGCTACATTGTACGCACCGCGTTGTATTTTGATAATTAAGATAAGTGCACATGCTGCAAGCCCACTTTCCCGCCGAAGGCAGATTCTGGCTATAATTTTGCGAGGTGAAATTATCCGTAGGGCTTATCTGGGATACTGGACCAGAAGCGACGTTGGAGGAACCTCTTTGAGGGCTAGGATCTCGAAGACGATAAATATCTTCGCCCAGGAGAGGCTTGGCACCTCTGCACATGGTGCATTTTAAAGAAGAGGGCCAATTCTCATAAGTGCAGTATTCGCAAGTCCATTTCTGTTCTGTTTCCTCGAATCTGCTGGTCATCTTCAATGGATGGAGAAATTAATTGATGGAGCTTTTGGTCTCGTTGTTGCAAGAGATGCAATATTTCTCGATGTGGAAGAAAAGTTGAAAGATGACGTTGAAATGTGCACTAGACATTAAATATTTTTTTAAATATCTTAGTTGAATTTTCTATGCTGCGCAGCACAATCTATTTGAGACCAAGTAGGAGATTTGTGACCAAGTATGGTTTATAGCCCAGTATACGCTATGTGATTAGCATTATGATTGATTGTAATTAAATAAAGCTACTAGATGTGCCAATATAGACATTAGTGGAAGAACCTGAAAAAAATATTAATATTTATTAAATATATTGTAAAAAATATAAATGAA
>NW_017259490.1:0-8238 GCF_001594045.1 Atta colombica
TTTCCCTTTCTCTCTTTTTCTTTCTCTATCTCGAAGGGATATTGCGGCGCGTCGTAAAAAGAACGAAAGACAGGAAAAGAAGGCGAAACTAACGCGCGCTTGCGGTGGCCTGCGTTTGGCAGTGAATTATACTGTCCGCCTTTTACGGCCCGCTCTTTCCACATAATCGTACCGACTTGAAGAAGAGAGTCAGGTGACCCGTCGACACACCGGAAAATGTGATGGCGGATTTAGGGTGGAGAGGACTATGTTGGGTCTAGCTGAGGTAGAGAACGGGCAAAGGAGGTAAGGTAAGAGAGATTGTAGACTCCCGTGGGGTCTACCGGTCTACGGCGCAGGCGGAAGAAGGATGGGCGGACGGAAACTGCTGTTTCATCTCCGACTCCGCCAACTTGGCAAGACCGCCGCTCTGTTTGCTTCCTAATTACGAAAGAGAGAGAATAAGACGCGACGAGGGAGAGAAAGAGGAAGGGAAATGACGGGAGCGCGCGGGGTGGTTGGACGAACTGGATTTCGGAGTGAATTCAACTCCACTGCTCTCGCAGAATTAAGATTCCATTGTGCAGCCGAGTTTTGTGTGTGCCTTGCAATTTTCTGGTTAACCTGGTCGACTTCTGGCACGGCCCGCTTTCCTCTCGTTGCATCACACGCTGCAAGGCGCCACGTCGCGCATCGCATCGTTCTGACGAAGATCGATGGCGCACGACGCGAAGCGACGCGATGCGACGCGACACGACGCGTCGCGGCGCGACGTCCCCCTTCGATTTATCGTTCGCGACACGCGAGCTGGTTTTCCGCGATAATTTGTTGCGGTCGCGCGGATATAACGTCGTTGATCTTGCGAGACAAAAGCGCGCGCATCGCCTGTCCCTGTTATTCATAGAAGTCGTGATTCGATTTATGCGCCCGCGCCGCGCTGGCGAGAAAAATTAATCGCAACGACGAATGTGAAAGCGAAATGTTTCAATTCGACACCACGGCACCGTCGCACGCGTATGATCGATAGAACGATAGATTTTAATCGTTTTTCATAAGCTGTTACTGGAAGTTGTAATTTAAGCAATAGTGACAAAAGTATCATAATAATGATACTTTATCATTTCGTCAAGCTTCATAAAACTTTGTTTCAGAAATGAATAGCAGTAACGAATAGCAGTGTATTCTGAATTTATATATTTAAAAATAAAATATTCTATTAAAATAGAAAAATATTCATGAAATATTTTATCAAACATTTATGAAATACTTTACATTTTCTTCAATACTCGAACATTTTCTTCAATACTTTAATTACTTATTCAATGAATCCGAATTTGTTACTAATTATAATCTTAAAATGTTACACTATCCACGTGTTGCTAATAATACGCAGATCTCGCACATACCTCAACAGGAGCAACGGCGACAAAGCGTAGAGACAAACTTTCGTGGAGTGACTCGACGAGTCCTGTTAGTTATTAAACGCGGCCGTTAAGTGCTGGCTGGCGGTGCAAGCTGTTGACCGTTGAAACGTTAGTTTCAAGATTATGGGACAATTTAGCGCGCGGCATGGCGATGTAATTTCGCACGCATCCGACTGTGACTCATAGTCGGAAGTGCTCGCTCCAGTTGCATGGAGAGAAAGAGCGAGAGAGCGAGAGAGAGAGAGAGGAGGGCAGAAGCGGAAGGAATGTAACGTGGACAACTTCTCATTAGCATGTGTAATATTAGGTCACTTCTTTTGCGTACCATTTCGCGATTGTGATTATTTTTCCAGACGAAAACTTCTTGAACGAGTTGAATATTAGCAAGTAAAAATTAAATTACGGGGCAATGGCTGCTTTCTGAACTCCTTTCACCATCTAAAACTGCTTCGTTTCAGTTCTGATCACAATATCGGCTTATCTACTTGAAATATCTACGATATCCTGTTTTATCTAGAAATATTGTGAAGTAATCTTGCAAGACGTTCAAAGGAATTAATAAGTGATAGTTTTGATAAATAATTATTAAATAATTACTTTAATTGTAAATAAGATCTTTATGTTTTCTTATAAATAATTTTCTATTTTTTATATTTTTCAAAGATTCTATTTGGTATATAAGTATCTAAATAAATTTTTTAAATCTAAATATTTAAATAAATTTTTATTTCTTAAAAACTGAATACAGAAAAAATACAATTTACGATTTTTATTGTTCATGTGTAAAAAAATAAATTAAAAATTAATCAAAAATCAAAAAGCAAAAATCTACAAAAGTGATAAATTTTAAGAAATATTTCAAATAATATTATTATATCTTACAAAGATCCACAGAATTTGATATAATCAGTTTTCTCTATCTCTCTGATTTCTTTTACATTTAAAACTTAAACACACACATGCATCGAATATAACGCATCCATATATTCGCGGTTCAAATCGTATGCGTGACCAGTATGTTGAAGCACGAATGGACGATTAGATGAATGGACCATTCGGCAGTGATCCGTACCGGATTGCGAGAGGAGACCGTACATCCGCAATCCCCTCCGCCTCCCGCTCCCTCCCCCTCCCCTTTTCTTTCTGCCTCGGGCGATCTCGTAAATCGGTCGTAACCGTTCAGCTTTTAAAACACGTCCGGCCCGAGTAATTAGTGGCTCGATCGGTCGCCAATTTGTGGATAGAACTGCCACAAGCTGCACTCGCACCTTGCAATACGTATCTCCAATTTGACGTGTATGCCTGCGTGTGCACGTGCACGAACGCATATACAATGCGTGTACATGTGTGAGCGAGAAAGTGACCTTTATTTCGATTGGTGACGCTAAAGAGATCGCAAGTGTGCGATATTGTTTTTCTTGGTCAAAATTAAAAAAATTGTTTTAAGATAATATTATTTCAAAAATTAATCTAATATCTTTATTTTCAGAATAGAGTCCCTGTTTTTATTTTGTGTAACAGTTGTTCTCGTCTCGACGATATTGTATCACGGGATTGCTTTACACAATCTGTAAATTTCAAACCGCTTCAACCGCTGCATGATATTAATTAAGTAAATGATTAAATTCGGATGAAACAATTAATTTGCGTATTTAATATAGATTATCACGACACACACGGTATGTCTAAATGAAAAGCGTCGGCCGTCGCCCATCCAGCTTTCCTGAAAATGTAATTACAATTCGCCGATTAGCGAGACGGAAAAATATGTAATTCCTGACAATTGCCATATAGCATCGGCACATCGGTATCAAATATGAAAATTAATTAATACGCTCGAATTCAATAGTTTATTCGATTCGCGTTACGTACTGATGAAACCTGCGCCAATCTCCGCCCGCCACGCCATGCCACTTGCGCTAAAAGCAATTACAAAACCAATAACAATACATACGTCCGTGGAAAATATTCAAACATATGAGTTTACTGTATTTGTCCGTAATAACCATAAGTTTGATTGATCAAAATGTTAGATCAATTTAAATTAGTTAAAAATACTTTTGACAATTGGCTGCACATGTTATTAACTTTAAATTATTGAAAAATATATAGTTCAGTTAGTTATTGTTCTTCTAATATCTTCATAATATCATATATGATATTATGATATTATTATGATGATGTACTATACATAATTATCTTTTTTTTCATGTTAATGTACAAATAATAAAAGAAATACAATGTTGCTTCTAATATAAATTATATATAATGGTGCTCATTTTTTGAGATTAAATTATAACTTCATTATTAATTATTATACCTGAATTTAATTATTATAGTTATGATGTATGATCTAAATATATAAAATAGAGAATAAGTTACTATATGACGTTTATCATTGTGTTAGCTAATCACAGTTTCTTTTCTCTCTTTCTATCTCTCTTTTCCTCTTTTGTGACGATAAAATTAATTAAATCTAATTAAAGAAGATAATTATTATAATAGTTAAAAAAATTTTTACTCGTGATTATGTATGGCTAAAATAAATAAATTTTAAAATAATCGTAAAGCGGTTTAGATTCTTTAAGTTCTTTTCATATAACGTCCAATTAGCACGCAGCCCAATTGGATGTAAAACCGATTCGAATTATCATTTTGATTTCATTTCAAGAACATTTCAAATGTGACAGACAACAAATGGATAGCGTGTATATGCGCATGTATGTACAAACATATACTTATACATACATTCTCGTATATATTCGTGTATAAACTTTCTGTATACTGTCTTCGAGTGATTGCATTAAGGATAGAAGGGATGAAGGTGCGGTTGTGAAAGGGGTAAGGCCTTTACAGAAATTGCCGTATTCAAGGGAATCAATCGTGCTAAGTGCTCATACAACCGATCCAGCTAATTTCTCACGATTTCAAGTCCTGAGATGACACTCAACTGTGCGCGCGATACGGAAACCCTAACCGGTCCGGTAATCTCGGCCATCTTGTTTCGCCATGACACTAATAAGATCGCGTTTCTATCGTGAATAATTGCCAATTATAGCTCCGGTAAGGATAAACTTCATTTTAGATTTAATAGAATACGTCGCTCTAAATTTTAAATATTTCACGTCCTTTATCATAAAATATTAATATAAAATATTAATATTTGTACATTATGGAAGTATACATAAAAATATCTACATGACTATACTATTATACAGATATTTATTTATCAACATTTGACGATTTTCGAAGTCAGATCAGATATCGTGACGCGATAAGGTTGCTTTCGTGTCGGGGCAAATTCTTGTAGCTAATGAAAATCCAGAAACGACTTTCGCAGTGAATGATCGCACCGCGAATACTACTGTATATGTCCATTGAAATTATCCTAAGATTTATAGACAAAGGCGCGCGTCCTGGCTTTTCTAATAATACACCAACTAAAATTGCAGCCGTCCGGTTAACCTACTTGCTGAGTATTTTCCCTGAGTATGTACCCGCTAGCTCATATACTTCATCCGTAATGAATCGTTACGTAGCTTTCGGCTGCCGGTTGCCGTCGATTCGAGGGCACGAATAGCAGCTTATGCTCCACATAACCGATGCACCTATTTGCCAACCTATCCGATAGATTACGTGGATAGCTATTGTAGGAACTTCTGATAATAACACGCGATTTATGAGCAATTTGCTCGCAAAATATGAGTGCTACGATACGACATTTGTCGATTATCATTTATACTGAAAGACGGTCCTCTTTCGATGATCGATAAATAAGACTCGTAATGAATATATATTGATGAATATATACAGTCGTGATAAGTATAAAGCATCTCCAATTTATTTATTCAAAAGAATACTGGCAAGAAGTCATGATAACCAACAAAATATTAAAATAAATATTATTTTTTAATAAAACTGCCACAACGTTATTTGAAACATTTAAGATAACTTCATTTACTATAAAAAATTAAAAAATGTTTTTCATATTATTGCCTGCACAAAATAAATGAATATTCATCTTTCAACTTTTTTTTAACTGTGAGAAGTGTTTAAAAAAATCATATAAACCGTTACGCTAAACATTCTAAACGTCAATTTTTTGAGATGCTTTATACATATTTATGATCAAGGTTGCATTTATTTATTATAATGCAGAATACAAATAATCTTCTAAATTAATCTACCGTATAAAAGATGTTTTATCTAATTTCTACTCAATTTGCATTTGAGGAAAATTTTATTACTGTTACATTATAAAATTTAATAATATCCATTGAGAGAGAAATTACGCAAGCATTTTGATTTACATAAACAAGTTCAACGATTGCATTTACTGCATTTAATATCGGCGAGTTGAAAAAATAAACTAGTTCTATTATATACATCTTACAATACTATAAGCAGTTATAATTTGTTATTTGATTTGACAAAGTTTGAAACATTGCGTATCATTGTCATACTATATAAAACCATTATTATTATCTTACATGGACGTAATTAGGAAACTTAATGCAAAGCGTAATAATGCAAATAAATAGAAGCCAATGAGTAATGTTAGTTGAAGCGATCATTATTTCGTGATTTATATGACTTCACAACATGACTTCACCTGATGAGGTTGTGTTGGGTTTATTTTACCATAAAATCGTTAAACCTGATTAATCAAAGTTAATCAATTATGTAAGATTTACTATTGTAAAATTAATATTACTAAACACGCACACGTTGATTAATCGATCATGGTTTAATAGAAATTCTCGCCATTATTAAATTAAAATGATTAAAAGTGATTAGTGAAAGCTAATAATTCGTTATGTAAGCTCATAATGCGGTATTTGTTAAGTTAAAACCAGCAATTGTAAGTTAAATCTATTTCATGATTCCGACTGTCAGGGCGGATGTATCATTTAACATTGCGGGGAAATGCTTTGCGCGTCCGAGGGTTAATTGTGAAAGTAAAGCAGGGATGTCTAACTACACTTCTCCGCCTTCTGCCTACGCAATTCTTGGCCTCGTGATTCTCTCAGCACTCTCGAAGAACTTGGCCGCTTTAATTGAGTCGCCCACATTTCGCGAGCGAGCGTTTCGCACACATGCTGTAGACAAGGAAACATTTCCGGAGGTTCACTTTCGCGAGGAGGTTCACTTTTCACTCGCGTGACGCGCTCGTTCGTAACAAACTACATTAATATTAATATCTCTTTAACATCTCTTTCTTCCTTTCTTTCTTACCTTCTTTTCCTTCCTTTTTTATCATTAATTTCCTTTTTCAGAGAAACCAACTATAAATGAATGGAGATACTCTTGTGAGATTTACGAGCTCGGCCGTTTATTGGATTATATTATAGATAGCCGGTATTCTGAACTTGTACCGTCGTGCGCAAACTAAGTCGCGGTTGCTCGCAAAATTTCGACGAAAAGAGGCACGCGTCATTCGTTACTCGAAAACTCCTATAAAAGTTGCGGCATATCCATCTGTTGTGTATCCTATAAATGCAATCTGTAAAATAGGAACCTTCCATCTTTCTGTATTACCCATTTTTCTCTCGTCATAGCAATCAGTGTACGAAATTGCAGAATTGCGAAATTGTCAATAATCTCTATTATAGATTAAAAAGAATTAAATTAGCTCTCGCGTAATCCTTTGAGGACTGAAGCTTTTCAATAAAGCAACTTATAGTAGAGCTTATTTTCTAAAGAGGTTTTTGAAGTCGATGAATTCAATTCTTTCAGGTTTCAGAATTCTAAAATTCAAATTCTAAAAAAATTATAATTGTAAAACGATTATAGGAGATAATTCGATTATAGGAGATAATTCGATTAGGAAATTCTTGATATCTCTGAGTCTGAATGTGTAACTTGGACAACCTCCTTGAAGGAGGATTTAATATCATAAGGTTTATAATCAGAGTTTGAAAGTCAGTATTAATTATTTACATAAATTGATGAATTTCAGTAATGTAAAGAAAATTTAACATTATTTTATAATTAAAACCTTCTTAAAATCGAATTTTATGATAATCAAATTTTTGGAAATTCTGTCTACCATATTAAATCTACTATTTTGATTTTTTATTATTGATCTTAAATTCGAATAAAGCATTATCAAATTACATAGGCCAAGTTTCAGAAAAATTGAGCGAGCAATTTATAAAATAAAAGTGATCCTAAATGTGATCCTAAAATGAGGTCGCCGCTGCACAAAGAGTTAATTAGTTAACATTAAATAGAGTAGGGGCTATTAAGTAAATTCTATTCATTCTTGCGAGCGACGAAGTCCTCGAAGTATTTTGCATGACGCCGTCATCGTGAACGAATGTTAAAAGGGAAGGACTTCTTAAACATTCCTTGTGCTCTTTTGCTTCCGGCCCACCGTCGTCGGGATCGAGTTTAACTTCGCTAATATACTTTTGCGCCCCGTTGCATAGAAGCGAGATGTATCCGCGTTTCAGTAATCGGCTGAACTTCCACGACAAGCGAGTGAACTTCGAATGAATAAAGTTTGCGGGCCGAGGAAAAAGTAGACTGCGCCCTTCTTTCCCTTTGTTTTCGCGGAGCCGTTGATTAATCGATGATAATACATCGACTTTAGCTAACTTTAAGAAATAGCTCTTAAGTGGCGGCGATGCTAGCATCATGAAACTTATCCTTCGAAAAATGTCGGATTAATTGGCATTTTGCTTGTGGCATTTTATACGAAAATAAACAAGCGCAGATAAGATTTACATATCCTTATTTAAATAATTTGTATAACTCTAATAAATCTTAATATAATATTAATAAATATAAGTAATAAATATACATATATAATATTTATGTACATCAATGTATA
>NW_017259490.1:8338-9523 GCF_001594045.1 Atta colombica
ACTATTATTGTAATATCAAAATATGTTAAAAATAAACAAATTACGTTGTTATATCTTTTCGAGAATTATTTATTTTTAATTATTTTTAATTATTTACATATACACATACGCACACACACGCACGCACGCACGCACGCACGCACGCACTTATTATTCTTCACTTTGCATAAAAATTGGCGAATTCTTTATCAATTGTTCCGACAAATGTTTAATGCAAGCTATTCCGCGTTTAGGATAATTTGACTTCTAATTTATTTAATGAGATTTTGCCAGGTTTTATTCCCAGAGGCGAAATTAGCCAGCAGCCTTATAAAATTAAACATTCTAATGCATGTAGATGCAATTGCGGTCATTTCCCTGGAGAAGTTTTAAATGTGAGCAAGCTTTTTAGCTTCCTCGTGCGATAATCGTCAAAAATTTCTAGTACAATGCCCTTTCCATTTCTATTCTCGCACACTACGTAGCACAACACGCGGTTTAATTTCTAACGATAAATTTAAGCCATATGTTTATTTAATTGCTCCTGGCGGTTTAATTAAATTTCAACGCTCAATAAAAAGTCTCAGATAATCCTTGCACAAAAGAGGTGGACTTCCATTCATATCTTCCAGCTATTCTTATCTTTATTCATGAAAAAGAAAATAATAGCTCTTGTAATCGGAATAATCGGATTTTGTTAAACATTTTAATACTAAATTAATAAATCTTTCACATTTTTTTTAATTATTCTACTAAATATTAAAAATTAAATAATCCTATTGGTTTTTATAAATTATATAAGTTTAAATATTGCATATATACACATACATACGAGGAGCAGATTTATCAAAATGCGTTTTGTCCAAAATTTATAATTTTCAGAAAACGAGAAAGAAAGCAATTTGCTAATAAGATGCTCAGTAAGATGTAAAATGTTTAATAAAGTTGCTAAACAGTTGCTAAGAATGTTAAACAAATATATTTGATTTGTCTCTAGTTAAAGGACATAATGCACAAATTGGAATGTTAAGTTTTTTTTTCAAATTGGTAGTGTAGAAATGCTTTCAGAACATTGTAGAGTAGCTTAAAATATGAATCTCCCAACACTGAATATTATGCCATCTTTAATTAAAAAAATTAAATTTTGAACAAAATGCATTTTGGAAGTCTGGTCCTCATATAAATATATAAATATATAAATATATA
>NW_017259490.1:9669-21212 GCF_001594045.1 Atta colombica
ATACTATTATATTATTTTTAGAAATAATTATAATTAATTGTAAATATCTTGCAGTCCTGTTCAAATTATTTCGTCGTTGAAAACTTTGATTTATTTTGTTAGTGCATTATTTTTTTATAAAAACAATGAGTTTATTAATGATTACGTCAAAATATTTGTCAAGTGCTTATTTCTCACTGAATGGTATCATCTACACGCTTTTACAAGCGTGTTCGTATACTTCGTAATAAATTTTAATCTTTTGGTATAAGATATCACGTTTTTCAGTCGATAGTATAATCGAGTCGATGCGTTAGTAAACTTCCTCGGCAACTTTTAAGCTTGTTTAAAGCGCCAACTTTTATCGGCCATTACTCATATCGAGAGGGCGGTTTTAACCGATTAGTTTGCTATCGATAGACGATAGATATCCACGGCATAAACGTGTGAAAGGGAAGTATGAGGATTGATTGATAAGTATAAGATCTTCTACAATGCTGTAGCACGAGTAGTACACACGATTTGAGAGATTCAGCTTTGAATCGTGTGCAACGTTTCAATTACTTGTGTTGCATCATTGTACAATAATATCATTTGTCATTTCTTTTCTTTATTCCGTACTAAGCATCAGTAATAGAATTTTTAATGCTGAAAAACTGCACGCTACTTCAAAATTTATGAACGTTTGAAATTCCGTGTACATATATAAGTGCATTTCATTATTTACTGCGAGTATCAAAAATCTAGTTTACGTATTATATGTATATTATATTATAGATTTTCAGTACTTGAAGTGAATATAACGGGCCGCAGCTATAGAAGGTCAGAAAGTATTTTTTTTTTTCTATTACGATAATATTACGGAATATTGTTTTGCAATTGAAAAATAAAAAGATCAACTTGAAATTCATGGTTATGTTTATCCTCCGTATCCCAAATTTGGATCATTAAATTTCTGATTGTTCTCAAAGTTGAAAGACTAATATTTTTTTTCTTTGGATATACCTACAAATTTAAGCTGCTGCCTGTGTCAAGAAAATATTAGATAGATTTTTTTATAAAACTGAATGAAGAAAATGAATAGAGCGTTGAAAAAATGTATTAGATTATACAGTTCCTTTATATAATTTCCTTCAAAAGTAATATAATTTGAAAAAAATATGATCTTCGAGTTATTATCATAAATGAATTAAATAAAGATTATTCTATTATAGACATCAAAAGTAAAGTAATTAAACTCTACAGTCTAATCCCTCCAATAGCATTCGTGTTGTTTTTCAAAGAGATCATAATATCTTTTACAAAAATGACACATTTTGAGTTGTGTTTTTATAAAAATAATTTTTTTACAGAGAATTAAAAGTTTTAATGATTAAAATTTGAAGAAGAAACTGTTTCATTTTCAATTTTAGTGATCAGATAAGTATAGACTGTTGATGATATTTTTTATTTCAATGAATAATTCTGGACTTGGATTATAATTTTGTAGAATAATCGTCACAATTCAAAAGAATATTTAAAAAAAAAAAAGAATTTTAGGTAAACCTTTACATTAGGGCCACCTCTTCGATGACCTTGACATAAAGTTATAGAAGTGAAGATACATTGATCAACTATTTCTTATAAATTAATTGTACGGTCTCATATAGTTATAGAGCTATATTTACATAAAACTTATTTTCAAAATTTCATTTTTATTTTCTGTATATGACACTTCGTGTCATATGATGGATAGATCCATTCCATCTCTCTCCCTGTTTAGAGGCGTTTGACTTTCCACGCAAAAGGGGATGTTCCCCACTTTCTCCCCAGCCAAATAGCAATCAACTTTCTCCTAAACGGAGGAGGGGAATGAATCTCGCTTCGCGTGGAAAGTCGTATGCCCGTCAGTATATAGCAGAAACAAGACATTATTTTTTAAACTTTATTTGTTAATAATTTTTGAACAACGACTGCCATCTAAAATTTTTTGAAGGTCACTTAGAGTTATAACCTTGACAACATTAGTCCATCGAAGAGATGGCCTCCAATGGAAAGGTTTAGCATGAGGTTTTATATAAATATATCTCGAAAACTATATGAGTCGCTATTTAATTCATAAGGAAAAGTTGATCGGTAACGGTACTCTCATTTCTATAACATGATCTCTATATCAAGATCAATTATATCATTATCGAAAAGATAATAATGATATAACAATCTCTTAATGTAAAAAGTTTACCGAATCTTATTATGGGTTTTATATATTGTACATATTAATTTATACATAATAAAATTTATTGTACATAAGTAGGAGCCTGTCTTTATACGGACCTGCAAATTCTATGCAATTTACTAGAATTTGAGTGTATATACGTTACATTTTTCTCCGTGCACACATATGAGTATTGATCTATATGATCTCCATTAACTTTTTACTTGCAATCGATATCTGCGCGTTTAAAAATGATGAAGTAGAACAAAATAAATTAAAAGTAGGGAAGCGGAGCAAGAGAAGTCAATATTGTCAACCAGTAACTTGATCAACAATATTTATTTAATATTTGCATTGGTCATTTTTGTTTAGTCAATATAAAAATCACAAAAAGAAAGAGAAAATTGTTTAAATTCTAATTAATTTTAACATCCAGGGGGAGAAGATGAGGAATACAGGAGGAGGGGGAGGGAAGAAGGGTGGAGGGAGAGAGAGTCAATATTGTCAGCCAGTAACTTGGTGAACATTTGTTTATTGTTTGCATTGGTCATTTTTGTTCGGTCAACACAGAAACCGCAAATGCGGGCTACCAAATGCGGGCAATGTATATAGGTAACTTTGCAAACATTGTCGCAACTTTCATTTTCACATGCAAGAACACATCAAGTGTGACAAACAATTTAGGAAAATTTATTAACATTTCGTTAGGATATTCGTTACGATACACAATGAATCGGCAATCTGTTAAATGCAACATGTATATAAATCTAACTATTTGTCTCCATCAATTTTTTAAAAATAATTAGATATCAGAAATCTTAGAGGTATTAAAAGGATTCGCATGTTATTGCCAAATGAACATAAGTATTAGAAATTAAAGAGATTCATTCTATAAGAAGAATATAGAATGAATAATCCATATTTAACTTGTACTTTGTAAATGTCATTTAAATATTGCAGAGAGAACCTTCTTTCAAAATATAAATTTCTTAGAAAAATAACAACATATATAAGACTAAGAGTTTTGCGCTGAGACATGGCTATGATAGTTATTTACAGAGAGATAACCGTCTATCGCAAGATATCTTTCGATTTAAAAATGAAATATATTAATATAGAAGAACGACATCTGTGAAATTGAACACATTTCGCATTTATTTTCATTTTTCTTTCCGATTATGATGTCTAACAATAAGCTACATGAATTCGATCGCGCTCGTACGAATCGTTTCATTTCGTTCCGGATGGGAAACGCTTCAGATCGTAGAAAACAGGTATTTCTCATAAAGAAGCAATAAAATCGATATTATACTGTACGAAACAGTGTTCCTTTCGTAAATAATTAATACTGCATCGATTCAAGCAAATCGTCGTATATGGATAGTATGCATGCTGTCGTGTAACACAAATTCACCACCGTTTCGCACCCGCATATCGCCGATGCGGTAAATATTCGTTTTCCCGTCATTTACCCAAAGCTCATTGCGCATGCAAACCGTCCGCGTATAAATTTATACAAAATTATATCTCTCTTTGAACATGTCATTCGGATTTACGTGTGTACGCGTACGCATATGCGTTTGCACGTTATTCTTTGTTTGCAACGCCAATACTTTTCTCGATGTACATCTGATAAATCCGACATGACATTAATCTGTCGCATGGTACATATGCTGGATGTTAAAATTTTATCGGGCAAGATTTTTCAGATATTTTTATGAATTTCAAATTGACTTTTTTTTATTAAAAACATCCAAGTGCCAATGTTTTTCATTATTAGTAAACGTCCGGAATGAAATTAAATAAAGTTTTATTAGCCATTCAGATTCCAGTGAATATTGAAAGTTTATATATCGCTGCACACATTGGTAAAAGTGACATAAGTAAAAATTTAATATTGTTTTGAGATAATGAAAGAAAATCGACCCTAAAGACTACATTTTTATTGACACATTTGTAGCTCTCTTTCAATTTACCATCAGAAAACAGATATATTGCTTGTTCTTTGATCACAATAATTGTTTATAATAAAGAATCATTGTTGCATTAGATATACAGTGAAGGAATATTATTGATGCTGGAATAGTTATAAAATTCTAATGGAGATTATATCATTTTTTGTTAGAAGGTAAGTATTTTCATTTATCTGTAGAAATAGATACATCTTCTTTCACGTTTGTGATATTATTTAGTACATTGATAAAAATGTCTAGTTGGATTAATTGGAATTCTGGTTAAAAATAAACGAATCAGAACTTTTCGATTAAATCTATTAGATTTCTAGTTGAAATAACGAAATTCTAATCGATATACTTGATCAGAATCTTCTGATTTATCCCTTTTCAATCAGACATTTTTCTCAGTGACAGTTAAAAAATGAAAATGTTTGAATAACTGTCTTTTTTAAATTGTCTTCAAATTTCAAATTTAGAGATGTGACACTTTTCTTCAAATAAATTGGGATGTAATATATTTAAAATGTAATAACTTTGGTAAGGAATGAAATTTATACTATATTAGGATTGCAAATTTCGAACATTTGACACAGTTTTAAAGAATACATTATAATAAAAAATATAACGTGAAAAAAATTGAAATTATGCACGTTGATTATCCCAATGAAATCAATGTACCGAATTGTTTCAATTTAGAATTTTAAAAATGTTCCACTAAAAGTTGCTGATTTTAAGATATATCAATATGACAGTATATACTTTATTAACTATAAAAACATATAGTGCGTTAAATTCTAACACATTGAATACAACATTTTCCTTACAAGAAGATATCTATACTACAAATGCGCTCAAGATTCTGCCATTAAAATTAATGTTTACGAGGCACCTCGTGCACGCAAAGCGTCGAAATCTAATCTGCATTCTGTGTTCCGTTTCACGCTGCAGATGTGCCCATAGTACCAATTGCGCTTTTGGGTTAGTACCGATATCGCCCTTTACGGACGAAAAACATCTGGGGACTGGAAACCTCGGAATGGTACGTGAAGGAGCCATAAAATCGATATTGTAACACGACAAACTATTTCGTGCGGCAACAAACCGCTCCCACGTCGGCCAAAGTAAATCGCAGATCGTCCATACTGTATCGATATACGTGTAACAAACGAGCCGCTCATCTTTCTCTCTCCTTGCTTTTTTCTTTTTGCCTCCTGTGAATCCTTTTCGATGTACACCTTCAAGTCTAAGGCTATAAAGACTGAGTCTCCCGGGTAAAAAGCGGCTTGTTAAGGACGCGAGCCGATCTTTCAGTTTCTAACGGTAAGCACGGCTATATATGTGGACCCAAGGGAGCTTACTACACAAGAAGTAAAGCAAACCGAAAAAATAGTGTTGAGATAATACTATAAAATGAGATAATTTTGGCCCAAATTTTAGAAAAATGCCTACATGTCCAAAATTAGGACATAAAATAATCTTAAAAACGACTCAAAGTGTCTTTAAGACGTTTTTAAGATGTCTTATATTCAAATTTTTATATTTGCATACTGTCTGGACTTTATCGAAATTTGAACCAACTTAACTCGATTTTTAACTACAGTTCCACTTTACTATATGTATCTCTATGGTATACAATTATAATTATAGGTTAAAAAAATTGATTCAATATGATGATAACTTACTCGATAAGTTACGGTAAATTACTTGATAATTTTGGAAAAACAATAATTTAAAAGAAAATTGCAGAAATAAAAAAATTTTGATATAAGATTCAAAAGGAGCATTTATCCTTAAAATAAGTAAAATTGCTTATTTAACTTATTCTCTATAAATATTTTAATACTGTGTAGAATAGAATCAAATATTGATATTAGTAGTATTCATTTGTTATGAAAAGATGCATCTATCTTCATAATATTTCAGTATGCTGCGGGATTTAAATTAAATTTATTTATTTCAGAAATTTCTTAAATTAAATAAGCAGGTAAGGGAGATCAGAGTTAGTAGATTATAGGGGGTAGCTAGAATAATCGAGGCAACATTAAAAACAAAACATGCGAAATACGCGTAAATAAATGTTGGAGCATACAGCAACAAGTGCGCATGCGTATAGGAGAATAATGTTGTTTTATTTTATGCGTTAGTGCAGAAAAGAGAATCTGTGCATCTGTGCATATCAAACTATCAAAATAATAAATTTTACTAAAGTTATCGAGTTACTAAATTATCTTTTATCATAATTAATTGTCACACGGTAATTTTACATTTCTAATTATCATATTGATTAAAAATGATGGCCGAAACACGTGATAGTGGAGTAAGAAAGGTTCGAAGATATAAGCGTATTATTAAAGAATAGAACATTGAGAGAATTAATAAATATATCGGATAAAAAAATATAACAATAAGAATAGAAAAAATATATAACCAAAGGGCTTTAAATCGTAAAAATTACGATAAATAAAGATAATACGATAAATAAAGATAATATATGAGAGCCAAGATCTTGATGCGTAAAATATATTATATTTCAATCGTTGATCGATCATATAAGAATTAATGATATCCTATATTTTGCCTACATATATTTGGCATCTCTTTCTCTCTCTCATTGAGAATCCTCTTCAGAAACAAAAAATTCTTACAAAAAAAAAAAAAAACACTGCTCACGAAGCAATTGGAAGACTGTCTGAAAAAATCTGGGTATGCGTTCGTGAACGTAATATATTCACATAACAAAAATATAAATTTTGTAGAGAATGTGTAAATGTAGTACTTCAGTGTATAAAAATGTAAAAAAATAAATAGCGATAAAGTCTATATAAAAATGATTGCGTCACAAATAAAATCACAGATGATATAAAAAGAAGTGCGTACAAATTAAATATAAGTGTCAACAATAACGGATTAACACTGTTTGAATAATATAAAACATTTGTGACAGTCTTCATTTCGCGTAAAGATGTTAGTACTGATGCGTATAAACGGATAGTATATATTTTCGTGACGTTAAGGATTATTCGACGATCGATCAGCGGCAACGACGCGAATCCATCAAATAAGCGTTAATAACGTTCAAATATTAAGTTATACGAATGATCGTAGACTCAAGAACCTGGCTAATGAAGCCAACGACGTTGGTCACTAAAGTCGGAAAAGGAGATGTAATTAAAGGACTTACGAGCTAACGAAGGTCGGAAATGAATGGCTCGTTGATAACTCAAAATCGCCTCGTCGTAATTCTTTCTGCCTTGTTGTAAGATGCCCCTGTAACAGAGAAACAAAGTTCCTTTGTTAATACATATTGTATCACTTTAATATAAACCATAACATTTTATATATATCATTATAATTGTTATTTCTACAAAGAGAAAAGATTAATCAAAGGATTGGTAAATATATCAAATTAAATAATATTATTTTCCACTATTAAGAAAATCGACTATATTTAACAAAGTAAATTAATTAATAATATACCTAATATTTTTTTACTATTATGTATGGTATATTTCAAGTTTAAAAAAAGAAAAGGAGAAGAGTACATCTCAGCAATATAATATCAAAATGTCAAACATCCAAAGTTTTCCATCTCTTAGACAGTGAGCGATTAATCTTCTCTCGAAGGACGTCACTTTCAGAAGCGATATAAAAATATTACTTGTCGAGAGGGGGAGAGAGAGAGAGAGAGAGAGAGAGAGAGAGAGAGAGAGAGGGGCAATGACTTATCGCACGTGTGGTCGCTTCGTTCTACGCGGTCGGATTAAATTGCGAGCGCAATAAGGCTATTCGTAGTACTCAATATATAAACAGGGATAGGGAAACTTTTTCGCGAAGCTACATATTTTAAAAAGAACTCACCTCTTCGGCATTGAGGTGATTAATCTTCCGGGATAAGTTGTCATTCGAAAAACGATGAAAATATCACTTGTCGATAAGTGAAGTATAGTCGACCGGCCGGTGGGTGAACGACTTGCGCAAGCACTGTCGCTGATATATTTTTCTCGTCGCGCGTTATCGAAATCGAACTGGACGATATGGCGCACAGTTATTTTTCTTACCTCGCGTGTTGCGTTATTTTTCTTACTTCCCGACTGGAGATCAGAGTCAAGCGGAATTTTACACGAGAGTCCATATCGGGGCTCGGAAAATATTTGCGCTTCGCATATCGTATCTTCTCATATTTTTCAAATTACTACAACAAAATAGGATTATACTCTACATGTTATTTAGGCAGTATTTATTTTCGCAAATAAAGAAAAAGAGAAAAATATAGATATATGTAGTCCGTGTACGTGTCTATGATGATTTATTATGGAGATTGTTTATAAAGATTCACGCTGGTTCGCGCTTCAAAATCTCGACCGCGCGAACTTTTCTAACGAAGCGCGTTGCGTTTACAATTTGAATTGGCTCGTAAATTACTGAGTGAACAAAGTTTGCTGTGCATTCCACTACGGTGCATTTCTGCACCTCACGCGAGAGACTATATTGCCTTTTTCACCAGGCTCGTTAATGTCGAGATATAAATTAACGTCAGCAAAATTCTCCGACAGTCGCTGAATCTTCACGGGTTAATAATTACTAGAAATCTCTTCGCTTATTTCGAGGCATTTGTAAAATGTCTCCCTCGTTTCTCAGAAACAATTTGTTGTCAAAATTACGGATACATTTAGCGCGCAAACCAAACCTTCGCGTCGACGCGACGCGACGTGGCATCGAAAAAAATTATACTAATGAGGCGCTTTGTGAGCCTGCGACGAGCGACAAGTTAAAAAAAAGTGAAAATGGTGGAGGAAGAGGAACCGAGGATGGAATATTTTCTTTTCTGGCACACGATCCGGTAGGATGAAGAGAATCCCTGTTCGTTAACGAGCCGCTACTCTGCGTTCGTTAACTTTCAACAAGACGAAGATACTTGCGTGCACATATACATCCACCAACTCCTTCTCTTGTAACAATCTCCAATTTGCGCTAATTTGCAATTATACTAGTATTTTGCTTAATTTGTCATTCAATTCTCCAACTATTTACAGACCATGTATTGCGGCGATTTAGTAAACTTTTCTCTCATAAGTATGTAAATCTTATCATATTTCAAACATATAACAGAGGAGATCGCATGAATAAAAATAACGCTTTACTACAATATAATAAAGTTTCTTTTTATAATAGATTAAAAATTAATTCGTAGAAAATGTTAATCATCAACATTTTGATTGAAAGCACAGTCAATAGTTTGATTGTGAATTCCGGCAGAAAATTTAAATTTAAATTTGTAAAAAATAAATAAAATACAATAAATCCGATTTTTATGATAGTAAAAGCTAATTGTTAAAGCTTTTAAAATTCTTTTTAGATTTTTATATAGTCGGGACCAAATATAAAATTTGCACTGAAGCTCGAAGACCTTAATAGAGAAACAAAATTCCACATAGCCAACTTTCATCTGTTACTGTTGTTTTACTGATTAAACAATAATAATTTTCGTAGAATGATATCGATATTATTTTTAGAGATTTGAAAATCATTTTCCAGAATTAAAGTATAGGCGTTAATACTAGCACACAAGAAATGCCAAAAATGACAAAAATTTTTTAAATTGAGATCTTTACTATTTCTTAGTCCAATATGACGTCTACAATTGTCAAGTCGCAACATTTGCTTAATAATAAAAACAATTTGGATAAAATTATATATTTATGGTAGTTTACATTTTACTCGAACAAAACAATGTTGAATTCTTAAAATTAGACTAAAATTCGATACGAAAATGTATTACAAAAATTTATTCAAATTTGTGCGTGCAATATAAATATAATATACAAGAATGTGTATTTATCGGTATTTGTAAATCATACGGAAGTCACATTTCGCATTGATAAAATAGCGATGCTGTTAGAATTCGGTTTGAGATCCTTTTAAGGAGATCCTCTTGTTGCAATGTCGAGATAATCGAAAACAATAACGTCACGATTAATGTACTTGAAAAAAACTTAACTTTATTTAATATAGTCGGATCGTTATAAAATACAAAAAAGGAGTCTTTACAAGTTCTCAAAAAGAAGCGTAAGACGCGCCCGTATAAATCATTATCGACGTTAGATATCGATTTGTAACAGAGATAATTAATTTTTGAGAGAAAAAAAATTTTTTAATTATCTATTAAATATCATTAGCAAATCGCGTCACATGTGGCCAAACCGTGACATGCTTGTTATTAGTGACACACAAAGACATTCTCAGTCAATGACCTGCTTAAACAAGCATAAGCTGTCAAAAATTAAAAATTAATAAAATAAAAAATGACATGATAAAATGGCAATTGTACTTCACTAAAAATCTAGTTTTTATACTCTTTAATTACATTTGTTCTGTTCATGTTTATGGTAAACTATTTTTAAAATGATTAATATAAAGCAAAACTCAGTAAAATAAACTTTATTAAACAAACGAAATTTTTTTACTTTCAATGCAAGAGAAGAAAGTATGATTAAGAGTACGATATTTATTGTTTAAAAGATTCTATAAAAGTAAAATACTCTATAAAAGAGTACTAAAGATTTCGCGAACCTCCATGCTAGACAAAAGGATTGACTACCCCTAATTTATTATATAGTCGTATGTAAAAAATTTCTCGTCACAAAATTGATAAAGTTACGGATAATGTAAGCATGTATGCGATAAACAAATACATGCAAGTCAAGTGCGTTTGCACGTTTTTCTTAATATATGTATCTATACTATTTTGTCAAGGTTTGCACGATAACTCGGCTACATTCTTTTACAATATTTTTAAATATGAACATTCTTAATATCATTTCTTATATTTTCTCAAGACGTTTTTTAAATCTTTGTTTTAAATTAATTTTTATTTTAAAATAAAAAACGGACTTTAATGAAAAACATCAATTTCTATCTTAAAATAAAATCCAAAAAAAGTTTTCTTATTTAAAAATAAGAAAAAGTTATTTAAAGATAAGAAATCTTTCGAGAGAATTATAACTACAGCGCTATCTTATAAGAATTTTTTTTTCGTTATAGGAATTTTTTTGATTCTTCATATCAGACTATTGTACACATGTACAAATTATGCATGCAAACTATGGAAATGTGCATTAATTATAAGTAAAGCAGCAATGGATGCTATGTTAGTTTCGTATGAAAAATAAAAAATAAATTTTTTTTGTTAAACATTATTATTATACAATTATCGACATGGAATAAAACGGGATAATGTGCTTCCTGACAGAAAATATGCCTCATAAATACAAAAAAAATTACAATTCTTTCGAATAATTTGTCTATGCCATCTAGTAGGTGCCAATGTATTCTGTGCCAGTGCATTCTACAGATTCATAAAACAATCACGCGTCACGAGTTTTGTATAAAAAAAAAAAAAAAAAAAAAAAAAAAAA
>NW_017259490.1:21312-33304 GCF_001594045.1 Atta colombica
TGTCGTAAGCGTTGCAATCCAACCAAAATCGAGTTAGCTTGATGTTGCTTGTATCATGACGTTTGTGACATGCTTATGACGCTGTGATGCGACTAATGTAGAACCAGAGAAAAATTAAGAAAAATATTGTAGGAAATTCCACAAAGGAAGACTGAAATTTTTGTGATAAGTTTCTTTCAGTATATTCAGTTATGAGTATTTTTTATTTACAAGATTTCGTTGTCTCATTAATACTGTAAAATGAAATCTATACAATATGCAATTATTTTCCGTTATTAGTTGTACTGGCTAGTATCTACAACAATAAGCCATATTATATCTTAAAAATGTAAAAACGCCCTGCAAACAGTTTTGACAATCTAGCAATCAATTTGAGCATTCGACATAATTACATATTTTGATAGTCCAACAAAATTATTTTCAGATCTATATCTAGTTAAATTTTTAGATAAACTTAAAGCAAATATATTATGTTCGCGTCTTGCAAAATAGCTTAAAGTATGCACATACATAAATCAACAAAGAATATTTTATATCGAAGTAAGATTTTAGAAACTCTCATATACATTACTTGTTCGATATTTTGTACAGATAATTCTTGTGAAAGAAAAAGAATAGGAATATGTACAATATATTACTGTCTACTGTCAGTTTTGGTGACCTATTTCATCAGACGCTCATTTTTGTTTATTTTACAAAAAAGTAATTATTGCAAAGTAGCAAACAATACTGTAAAAACTGTTATATTATCTGATAACATACTATCTGATGGTTTGTATTTCTAAAGTTTTATTTTTAGCTTTTTATTTCAGAAGTATATCTAAAAACAAAGAGTGCATTTCATTATTACGTTTTCATTACACGCTCTAAGCGTCAATTCATTCCTTGTTGTTTATCAAATATTAAACAAGGACAAATAATGCTTGTAAGCGTAAAACAAAACGCATCAAAGTGATATGATTAACATGGGCAACTTTCCTTTATTAACGTAAATGAATAGAGATAATTTTATTACATAACTTTTATACGAAACATTTTTCGATATCATGAATAATTTTTGAGATATAATGAAAAAGGCTAAAATTGCTTTACATATGAAAAATGATTTCACCTTTTATATCGATTTATGATCCAAACTGATATTTTTTAAATCTATTTATTTACGTAATCTATATGTATAAAGTTTCATTAAAACAAAAATTTAATACTTTGTGAGGTTCCCTCGTAAGTCACAAAAATTATGAATCAATTACGCAAGTCACGTAACGTTACACAGAAATAAACGTCGCCATTAAAATGCGGACTAAGCGACGCAGAATAAATCAAGGGAAGCAAATAGACAAGTGAGCTTTGTAATTTCATTAAAGTATTTGGATGTTTATCTACCAAACGTTTCATCGATCGTCCCGGCTAACTAAATTTAACTAAACTTAACTCATGCAACTTTACCTCAATGATAGCGCCTGTTCCCCGTAGACATCGTTTAATAATGGGATGCAAAAGATTCGCAAACTTAGCAATTTAAACTCAACATAAAAATTCAGTCATTCTAAATACACTTAATTACACTCAAATTTAGATTACGAGAGAGAGAGAGAGAGAGAGAGAGGGGGGGGGGGGGGGGCGAGAGAAGAAGAAAGCATCTCATTAGTATTAAATTGTATATTTCAAATTACTCTTGCATAATTAAAAACGGATAATTAGAAGTAAAAATCGATAGAGAAGCTAAGGCCTTTATAAAAAACCTTATTATAATAATGAAGAATGTGTTACAATAACTATATGCTACAGCGCGACGTACATTATTACCTATAATTTGGCGTCGCTTTGCGAGAAAAAGTGGAACCATAATCTCTCCTGGGAATAATACAAATATCGAAATAGATAAAAAAATACATCGCCTCTGGTTTCTATATATTTCGACATATATACACGCGCATCCGAAATACGTTCGATATTAAATTTTCGACGAAGAGTCTCACTGCCAATATTTAAAAAATCGTTGATGTTTGCGCATAGCAGTTATGCACTTTAATGCGTCGTTGATTTCTTGCATGCGTTTCATGGCTGTGCAAAACTGCGGTAACATAAATCACACACTTTGCCTCACTTGTGTCCGCGTTTAATTATGCATCTCGTCGCAATGTAATAACGCATACGATGCGTACTCTTAAAAAGTTGATTGCAGGCGTAAGCGTATGAAAAACGTCACATAACATAAAATATAAAACTTAATAATCTCATAAATAAATTATCATTTTTATGCATAACAATGATTTATATTTAAAATATTAAAATATCATATTAACAGCTATGCCATAGTATCTAATAATTATTCGTTACCATTTTTGAAGTCCAACATTTTTCTGATAGAGTCCTTTTTTTCTGAATTTAGCAGCTACAATGTTTTTTTTTTCCAGGTCATTTGTCGCGCATTGTTAAAATATCGAAATTTCACTTAAAACGCTATCAGAGTTTTAATGTCATCCATTTCATGGCAGGTTGCGGAAACCAGTCATAAGTCATACCATCTCGTGATTGTCAATCTAATATAAAAGTCTACCTTAAAATACAATATCGTCAGCGTCGCGTATCGCACTTTCGCCCGTCATTCGACTTCAATTTCCGCGTAAAAAGTTTCGCGACGAAAGGGTCATCTCTCAAAAGCGAAAGAAAGGATGGAAAAAAGAAAAATAAAACATCTGCGACGACTTATCGGACGCGAGGCCGATGCCGGAACGAGGGTGTATGTCATCAGTGGCGTCGAAGCGGGGTGTTAATCGCCGATCGCAAAACGTCAGGTCGCGAGGCCTGAGGGTACCGAGCAGGAGGGTAACTACCAGAGGGAGAGGTGATGCGATAAACCATGCGGCGCAGCGCGGCGGATGGCTTATGGATTTCGCAATGGCGACGATCGATAATGCATGAATTGCACTCGGAATAAAAACGGTAATAAAGGCACGAACGCGGCGTGCGCGACGATACGCGGCCGTCGCGTCGCAATGGCAACGATCTGCGATCAGCGGCGGAGCTGCAAAGCAGCTGATATCGATCGCACGTTATCGTGTTACGCTGCATTATCCTTACAATTATTAAATTTAGCTGCAATTCCCCACGCTATCGGATGTGCAACACGGTCGTTTGTTGCGTCGTTACGTCAATGCGGTAGGTTTCATGGCTGATGGTATTCATTGTCGATGATATTCATTACTATATAGATACATACACATACACATATACATTGAGAAGAACGGTCGTCTTTGCCGCCTGTTAGAATTTCCTGTCCGCACAAATTTCGCGTATCAAATTATTGTGGGAAACTTCCGCATTATATACGGGCATGGACGGACATGCTTCCTGAAATATACACTACACCAAACACCAAGCATATGCAAAAAATCCAGGGAACTCTTGCCTCCCCCTCCCTTCTCCCTCAATACCCTGTACTAGTTATATATAGAAAATTGAATGTGATCCCAGTGAAATATACAAGTTACTTTTCATATATAATATATCTTATAACAATAACTACAATAATGATAACTTTATTGTGAATTAGTTGAAATGAAAGTGTAGATTACAACATATCATAGACACAAAATTTAATAATTGATAATTTTTGAGCTATGGTGGACAAAAGGGACTACTTATTACATAATTCATGTGGGACCTACTAATTATATGTATGATAAATTGTCTCGGATAAGTGAATTAACTACATATAATATGTATAGTTTATAATATGATGAATACAGGCATATAAGTTTCAATAAAATGACAGTTTTTAAATTGTAGTATATCACAGGTGCTCTGTGAGCACAAGTTTTACACTTTTATACAGCAAAATTCATGAACTTGTATTTTTGACATCTTTGGTTCACCACATTATAAATTGCAATACACCTAGAGAAAAGTTTCTTTAATTAAAAAAAAATTGTGCATACAGTTAATTGTTATACAGTTAAAAAAAAGTTTCTTTGATTTGAACGTCATTTCATGAAATCAAGTAAATTTTTATTTACCTCAAAAGTATTTTCACTTCAACTTGAAAAAAATCAATGAAAGTTACAATTTGTTCAGTTTAAACATAACTTTTCTTTGCATGTGAAAACTAATATATTTTACTGAGATTCAATTTGTTATATAATATTTATAATTAATTTGGGGCACACCAATTATGATCAATTGTATCTCGATGAAGGGAATTAGTTTTCACACATGGTGCTTACAATGTAGCTTACAATGTAGTGAACAAAAGATGTAGTTTTTGCGTTATGATGTTAAGGGTGAAAAACTTGTGCTCATCGAGTTTGTTTGATACATTACTTAAAATTATCCATTATTGAACTTGTTGTTGTGATATTTTTTGTCATATCATAAGCTACATTATATGTGAAAACTAATTCATTTCATTGCGACTCAATTTTTCATATAATTAATGCGGGATTCTTATTACGGCAAGAAAAAAATAATTAAATCATAAAAATTATTTCTATGACAAAAAATTAAACGTTCATCAATTGACCAATGCATGATTCACGTATTATTCATAAGAAAATTCGCTAAAGATCTTCGAAAACTGGCTTTAATATAAGTATTTTAGTAAGTTTTGTGTGAAGATAAATCCCTCCCCTCTTTCCTTTAATTGAAATTCTAGGTACCCATGCCGCCGAATTACACTATCGAACTAACATCGCACCCTTCAGAATTCTGATGACAAAGAGCTCTCAATTTTATCGATATCAGTTTCGAATCGACTTCGCCGTAAAATATCCAAAAAAATCGGCAAATCACGGCTGTTTATTCACGATCGCCTTTCGTTAGCTGTTTTCCCGGCATCAATTTTGCAATCCGCCACGTTTGTCAGAATGCATTTATCGCGAATGGCGCCACAACGACGACGACGACGACGACGATGACGATGACGACGATGACGATGATGTCACCGCCATTGTCACCGTTGTCACTGTCATCATCGATGTTGCCCGTACTGAATTGCTCGATCGACTGCCGGCATTGTCATGCGGAGAGCCGTGTATGCGACATATTCGTGTCTATCCGATGATCGTCGGTGGTTATCTCCGGTAGTCATACACGCCGGACTTTTCCAAGTCGAAATCAGAGCCACGGATTTTCAATCGTATACGACGACCCTAAAATCCACAAGTGCAAATATGAGAAAAATCGTCATAAAACAAACATTGCGAGGCATCGATAGCGAACGTGCGCTTTATCTCTCGCTTTCCGTAGAAAACGAAGGGGAAAAAAATGAATACAGAAAGTGTAAATATATGTATTCTATAGTCGAAAAGAAGAGAGTACGCGATTGCAAAAAAAATTCTCAAATCCATAGAATAGGTACCTCTCTGTATATAGAATAAAGTTGTGTTAAATTAAAAAAGGAAATATGTTTCAGCAAATAATGGATATTCTTTTAACCTTTTGACTCCTATAACTATACCATAAACTTCTCATACATAAATTTCTAATTGTAAGTGGGACGAGAGAAAACAGTTGAAACAGCTAAAAAAATTTTTTATATCATAGCATATTTATAATGTCAAACATTACATTCAAATATAGTAAATAAATATATCAATGCGTCAATATAAACAATGCCATTAATATTTTTATTTATATTAAGATAAATTATTTTTAGAGCTATAATTATAATAAGAAAATAATTACTTCTACACTCTATATTTTTTAGTTTTCGTACAACTCGTTATTGCACAACTTTGCAAATAATGTAAATGTTATAATATTAACATTTTGAAAATAAAAATTAACTCATTAAAATAGCTGTAAAATAATATTCTTAAAAGAGGCTCGCGTCAAAATAAATATAAATTATATCTTTTTGAAAATTATATATATATATTATTATGCATTTGTTCCTCTGAGAGATACAAAAGCTTATAAATTTATAAAACTCAATTAGAAAATCTATAAAAATTATTAAAACTTTATATAGCAAAATTATTCTGAAAAGATCATTTTTGAAGCGAATGGTTCGCTTTCTCGCTTGGAAATTAAAAGGAAATATTAATTTTCTAGTATAATCTAGGAATCGATCGGGCGAGGTACTGGCCCAATATCAATTTTTACATATCAGTACAGATATTAAAATATTAAGATGATAATACACACAATGAGCTAAGATTTATAATACAATACTATTACAGTAGGAGTTACTGTACTAAATACTGACACGATATTGCAAATATACTGCCAATATACTGTCTCAATACTGACATCTGAGACTGATTTTGGCTAGTTTTGGATAATTAAAAAAATATAGACATAACATCGAAAAATAGTAGTACTGGATCAGTACTACTATTTAATACTGATTCACATTTCGGACCATTATCATATCATATATAAAAGTTTTTTAAATACTGGTTCAATATTGAAATAGGAAACTTATTTTTCGTTACAGAATCGATATCTTCACTTCAGAATTCACTGATCTACCGTAATATATATCCTATTTAAAAAATAACGCGCTTTTTATTTTTCATTTCTAATTCTCTTTGAAGAAATTCTATCAGTAAAAAAGGAAAATTATCTGATAATAATAATAATAATCGAATCTAGATGATAGTTATTAACACTTAATGAAATAATTTCAATTAAATGTTCGATTAATATAACCAAAACCAACTAAACGCTAATTTTACTTTTTTATATGTATATTATATTTTCTTCTCTAATTATTATTAAACCATTGATTACTATTATGTTTGGTAATACTTACTAAATGTTGCATCATGTACTAAACAAAATATATTTGGTAGTTAATAATAGACTTTTTATATATACACACTTTGGCAATTTTACATATGCATACTATCTACTTCTTAAAGAATATTTATGTCTTTATAGAATGCCATCATAAAGCGATCGTTGATGTGATCACCGATACTAGGGTTCGGCCTGCTTCGTTCTTTCGACCTTTATGTCGGACGCATTTACTCTTATTACTCTGTGAGAGGATGGTCGTAGCGTGAACGAGAGGACGGCCTGTTGCAACCGCATCGCCGGTAATTGAAGCCTTCCTTCCCTTCTCGTCGAAGCACCGCACACGATTCCGTAACGATCGGCGATTTACGACACTCTCGCCGTATTTTAACGATCGCTTTTTAAAGGCTGGAAATAGAAAAAGAAAGGGAGACCGTACTTGGTGAGCCCTTTGAAGCAAGGCGTCGCTCAAACAGAGGACGACGCTAGGCGTCGGGATATAAATCGCAAGAGACTCGGCGCAATTTTATGTACTCTGTCTCGTAAAAAAGAATTTATAAGGATTTTATGCGGCGCAAGCGAGTGAGCGAGCATGCGCTGGTGTTGTTCCATCGGCGATTTCGAGCGAATTTATGTTTATTAATTGTTTATCGGATCGCGGGACCGAGAAAACGGCCGACCTTTATGTACAGAATGTCACGAGGGAAAATACGGTTGCGTCGCTGGTGCCAATATTGCCGTTATAATAAGATGATTTATGTTACAATTTGCTCGAAGATCGAGTCTTAATATGATTTAAATGTATTTAGCGCAATAAATAATGCATGGTTATATACAATGTCAACTGTTCATTATCCGCTAAATATCGAGAGACAAAGACTTATCTGACACGCCTTTTATCAAATTTAATATCGAGATTTATCTATTCACACTTCCTTCTGCTGTAGCATATCCGGGAAACATTGTGGTGAGACGTTAAGTTAATTTTTATGATCGGCGTAAAAGATTCTCGAAGTCTCTCAAAGTGTTACTTCAGAAGCTTCCGAAAGCCAGAAATAACTTGTCGATAACACAGTGTGCTTGTTATATAGTTTTGTGCAAGAATACGGTCATAGAAGCATTCCATATCGAATGCTTCTCGTGCTCCTTATACGAGTTACGACGAAGTTGCCTGAAATCGATTGGACATTTTTTGCAAAAGTTCTAATAATAAGTCGTACTCTTTTTTGAAAGAGTAATTATACATGTGTATCATGAAGTAACTATCACCGGGATGAATAAATAATCTAAAAAAGTAATTAATTTTATGCAATAAATGTATTATAGATATACGTATTATGAAATATTATTATTATTATTATTATTATTATGACAGCGTATAAAACGTAAATTGTAAATTTTATTTTTTTTTAAATCAATAATTGGAAAATCGTTACGTATGATCAGGTGCGAATAATAATTCAATTTTCTCTTATTTTTACGCCTAAAAATTCATTATATTTATTTTACCTTTTAACTTTATGTATATGCATACATTTATTTTAATATTTTATTGAAAAGAGATAAATTTATTCAACTAATAAATAATTTTCTGCCGCTTTTCTCTACTAAAAAATATTGATCATGTAAACGGTATATTTTTTAAGAACTTGGCTTTCTCATTTTTGTACGATAAATTACTAATAGTTTTGTACCAAATATCTAATCGATTTTCTGTCTTCAATTTTATTTCTTATAGAACATGTAGCTGTACAACAAAATAACGTCGATATGCTACTTAATTTTATAAAAATAGTTGAATGTCACACACACACACACACACACACACACACACGCGCGCGCGCACAATATCGATCTAGATTAGTAAAAAAATTGTGGAGATATTCTTATAGACAGCAATCGATGGTTAAAAGAGCAGCCCTGTCAATAAGATACGATAGTCCTTGACGAATATAGCCGGGGAAGCAGGAGGTTTTTCGCAAAGTCAAGTCTGCTGCGCTGTTCCTTGCCGCTATTTGGCAATGTTCCCATAAAAAAAGGCGCTTAAACTTTCAATTCTCGATAGAATAGACTACAAGAATTGATCATATACGTGGCAGAATTTTGATCAGAAAATAAGAATATAAGAATTTTTTAATATTTAATATACAATTATCAAGTATCTAAAAAAGTTTCAAACAAAATATGATAAACAATAAGAATCTTATATTAAATATGAGAAACACAATGGATAAACTAGAAGCCTATACCAGTTGAAATGCTGGATCTTTAATGCTTAAATAATTCAATGAGAATTATATATGTATATAATACATATGTACATGTATATATATCATATTTGTATAGTCATTTGAATTGCGCGCCGAAATTGATTTTCCGGATTTATGAATGCAATTAAACTACTGCAATATCATAAATTAAATTAAATTGATAAGCAATTTTTAATAATTTAATGCTCAATCATATTAGAAAGATAATTAAAAATAATTAAAATATGATAAACAACACAGTTACAGCAGATATGAAATTTCAAAGTAGATACCATAAATCAAATTAGCTTAAAATAAAGTAGCAATCGATTTTTTACTTATTAATACGTCAATCAGATACTGATGATAATCTAAAATGTAAGTCGAAATGTCTACTTTTTTTTAATAAAGAATTTTACGCACGCACACTGGCACGCACATTGGCTTATATATCAGCTTGATTATTATATTTTTATAATTTAATTTTTTGAAGTCTAATTGTTTTATATTATAAAATAGCGATATTTTCTCAATTTGCAAATATTAGTATATTTTAGCGATACTAAATACATTTTAAGCAATTGGCGATTTAATATTGCTTTCTTATTATTTCTTGATGTCTTGAAAAACTTTCTGATAAAAAGCAATTTGCTTAATTAAAAATAAATGATCGGAAAAGCTGCAAATACATCAAAATGATAAGAAATAAATTACATTGTATTCTCTCTTCTTAAAAGGAATTAAATTCTTTAGAAATGGATTTTCGATAAGAAGAATGGCGCCGTAATTAATTGAAAGATCGTAAGGGAAATAACTGATTCATGTTATGAAATTGTATCAACTATTTTTAAATTAAACGTATGATATACGTCGATGTGCGATGATGCGAAAGATAAAGGCCGATTGAATGTATCGATTATTGACATTTTTTCTCATACTTCCAGTTTTACTGAACATGTTCAACATAGAGTTCGACATAGCTATAATGATGAAGTTTTGATTCGTGTGTATGTGTGTATGTGTGTGTTGTAGCAATATATCGTACATATAATCTCGGTAAATTTAAAACTCGTGTTCTACTATTGGAATTCTATTTAAGCGTCCCGAAGCATATTTCCAACTATGTAATTAACAAGCATTATGCGTAAAAATAAAAACTGGATGAAAAACTTTCATAATAGTTTTAGTCCGCAGGAAATATTAATTATAAAATTCCTCATTAATTCACCAATCGCTTAAATTTTTTAACATATAGAATTCATCGAAAATATCTGAAACATTAAATAATATTATTCATGAAAATTAAAATAGCACTCAATAAAAATAAAACTCGCATTTCTTTTACGTTATAATATCTTGAAATCGGAACGATTGCTGCAATTCCGCGGATTTATAACTACGTAATGAATATTCGAGAATGTCTAATATATTTCCCTGATTCATAAATCTAAATCAAATCGATTGATTTTTCGGACCGATTGATTTGATATCAACTGCATTTTCTATTGATCTTCGAAGAAAATCTATAGAAAAATCTAGTAGGTATCAAATCAAATGGTCCTAAAAATCAATTGACTTGTGAATCCGGGTTCCCTCTATTTCTAAACAACAGTACAACACAATAATAAATTATATTTATAAAATTAATAGTTCACGTAAAAATACACTTTTTTTAAGCTATATAATACTCTCAGAAATCAGGACTACTGCTGCGATATACAGGAACCACATGAATTTCATAAATAAATACGCAAAAATGTGTAATGTATTCGCCGATAGGTAAATTGTAGAAATATTGCACAATAACAGCATCATGAATTAACAAAAATTTCGTAATGATTAATTATTAAAATGATTCGTCATAACATAGTAGATAATATTTTGTCAGAATAAATTTCTAAAACCAATATTTATAAAAAATTAGATAAATCCAATTTAAGATATTAATATTTTACAATTATTAAAAAAAATGTTTGATTCTTTATTTAAAATTTTGCCATGTTAAATATGTATATATGTAAATATGTATATAGAAGTAAGGTAATTATGTACCGAATAGGTGATACCACGACCCTCTCTGTTAACTTAATGCTGCTGCATATAAGGGAAAGGGAAAGGTTTAGTTGATATACGCAAAAATATTCTAAATTTAAAAACATATTAACATCAAGGGCGATAGGAGTTTAGCGCAAGAGACAGTGCACAAATCAACAAAGTCGATTTAAAAATTGATTTGAGAATTGCGTTGTGAGAGTTTATCTTTCTTTGTGACAGCAATTTGCGACATCTAGATTTGATAATATTTATGACCTTTCCACGAATTTTCGTATTTATGTCCATTGACTAATTATGTAATAATGCGGCTGATTTTGATCCTTTATTATTTATTAAATAAGTATTGTACTTTGTGCTGAGAATGGCTCAAATCTGGAGCCGAAATATTCAAATTAGACATACAATATGTGTGTGTTGTGTGTGTGTGTGTGTGTGTGTGTGTGTGTGTGTGTGTGTGTGTGTGTGGGTGCGCGCGCGTGTAAAGTTACATTAGTTTTTTAAATCGACTTTATTGATTTGCAATTATTGTTTCCCGCGCTGAACTCCTAATCAGTCCTTCTAGTTAGAATTCATTTATAATACAAGAAATCTTTTTATTCTTATAATTTTATGGATTCTAAATTTAAATCAATATTTAAATTTAGAATATTTATTTGAACTTTTTTTTACTGCTCCAACAAATATTTACAAATGAAAAAATGTTTAGTTAAAAGAATGCATATCAATAGAAGAATATTTATAATTTGAATCTTCATGTTTACATTGATTTCAATTTCAAAAATCATATCATAACAATGAAGTCCCCTTAAGTACAATTTCCTTACTTTCCTCTATAAATATAATGATTTAAGAGTAATTATGCATTTATAAATATGTAGATTAATTTGATTCTTTCATGAAAAATTATTTCTAAATTTTTTAAACATAATATATATATATATATA
>NW_017259490.1:33404-37533 GCF_001594045.1 Atta colombica
AAACAATTTCTTTTCTAATTTCGCAAACACCGCTAAGATGATCTGCTATATATCATTACTGTTTGTCGAACTATTATTTCGAAATTAATTGCGCAAATAGTTATCAATATTTTTTAAAAGCTTAATATTTCTACATCTGTTGTATTTTTGTAAGTATACTCATAACTGTAGATCACAAATTTTATGTAAGATTCCGTTATATAATTTTATAAACTTTTTCTTTTAGGAAATTCTTTCTTCCATTTTTAAACAGCAGCACAAGACAGCTGTGGTGCGTCCTAAATCGGAAATATCGATTTAATGTGCGTCATTCTTTTTCTCTGCTCTCCATCTCTCTTCTCTCTCTTTCTTTGTTTTGGTAAGTTCCGGCGAACAATAAAGTTTCATTGGATCAATCATCATTCTCAAATAAATTAGTATCGTATCATGCGTTATACTTGTCATTTCGCGCATTGAACGTGGTCAATCGAAACATTCTCGAAGCTCACTCGGGGATTCATCACATCGTGTCGAAGTTGAAAAAGTTATCCGCAAAACATCAAAGGAATGAGCCAGCGCGAACTGTTTCATGCGACGTCGATGTTTCAATCGGCATCTCCCGACGCCGTGATACATGTGGCGATTCCTATCAGCACTCTCGTTTTCGCGAGATCAAGCTCGAAAGCATTAACATCTATCAAGTACGACAAAATCATTTCGTATGCGCATTGTCACTTACAAACGTGAAAAATCCAACAAATTAGGATTATTTACTTAAAACAGTTGAGATAAATATACAAATTTTACACTTTATAAAAAAGTACAAGTAAGTATGTATTTAATAGATACTGTTACGAATTGCACTATTTAAACTTCCCGCGTGCATGCACTTGGTGGCACATGCGGTTGGCGGTGGTGCTTATGCAGAGCGTTTATGGCACTGTCCGGCCTGCTGAGTGGCGCTGTACAACTTCTTCCTTGCGTGTCGTTTTTCCCCAGTCAAGCTCCGCCATTAGTATAGAAATAAGCATTGCGTGTTCGAAAGAAGAAGATTGAGGCTTGAGCCATCTGATTTTACGAAGTGAAACGATAGTTGCATATCGAGGCCTGAGACGCCTGATTCGAATTAAAAGCGTTATATATTGCTGGGACCTGAATCGCCTGATTCTACGAAGTAAGATATCGTCAACGTTGAAGTCAGAGCCACCTGATTTCATTCTCTGATTGCCGAGATACAGAATGATGCCTATCATGCTATGAAGAATTCGACGATAGGCCGATTACGAGGATTCAAGGTGTCATCCGGACGCCATTGTAGCGTGCTTTTCGGCTTTTTTGTTTCCCGGAAGATGTCCGAATAAGAATTTGTAATAATTTGATAAGTTGCGTCATAGCGATAAGTCTCAATATATGCATTTCCGAAATGATGGAATGTGATATATCGAAACCGCCGCATGTGTATCATTTCAAATACAATTGCGAAACTACTTTGAAGGTTTAGACTATTAGACTGATTCATTGTTGCTTAAGTGAAAATTGCCTAGTATTTTGTCGAGTTCAACTACATGAAAACTAATAGATTATTATTGATCTCCATTGAGATATCAATTATTAATATATTCGTCATTAACAATCATCTTTATAGTAAACATTCTACCAATTGTATGCTTACACTATATTCACAATATTTATATTACTTGTATATGTTCTAACTTATGTCATATTTTATATTTTTCACTTGTATGTTTGTACTATTTTTATCTATTTTCATATGTCATTTTAACTATGTCTAAACTCTATTTCTTTTATAATCAGATCTAATCTATTTATCAAACTATCAACTTGATTATTAAATTTGAATTAGTTTTATTAATTATTCTTAATAATCATAAATTTTGATTTATTTGATTCAGCTCATTGGATTATATTTTCTCATAATTTCATATGAATAACAATTCCTATACATTACGATAATTTTATACTCAATTTTTTCATACATCATATTCTAATTTACAAAATTTACGCATATTAGATTTGGTTCTTGCAACTTGTGTTAACCAATTAAAGAATTGTTACAGTTAAACATTGCGTTGATTCCTGTCTTGGCCAATTTCAATTTCTTTAATAAACAGCTACTAACAGATACTAACAGATCCTGTTTAATATTAATTTTGTATTTCTGTTAAACTCTTGTTAAATTTTTTACGTTGAATTTTTAACATATCCACGTATTAATTTAACACAATGTAATTGTATTATATGAATATTTTGTATTAAATTGATTTAATATTTCTCACCAGGCGAGATCTACGGCAGAACTCGCATCCTTCGATTTCCAATGCAAGCACCTAATCACTTGAGCCACTCGTATTGCTTACGAAGCATGTTAATGAAACGATTCATTTACACTGTCCCCAGCGCGGTCAATTTAAAAACTTGAAAATTAAGGTCTGTAGAGAAAAATAATCGAACATAGAATTTTTTCTTACCTATAGAATTACAAAAGAAAGAATTAATCCAAGAAAATCAGCTTTGGGATTTCTCTTGTTAGTGTTATTTGTAATAATAATTCGTAAATAATAATTTATGAGCAAGTGAACAAGTCATTTAAATTATCGTTGATTTTTCGGACCTAAAAACGCAGCTAAACTATAGAAACATCACAATTAAATTTGATGCTTAATAAGCATTTATTAAAGAATTCTTAATATGCTGGAAATTTGCGAAATAAATTTATTTATTTCGAAAGATATTATCTCAACCGTGAAAGATTTTTATTTATTAAGATTGATTAAGATTCGTATTATTTATATTGCATCGCCTGAAATAAAGACATTTGTTCCCATATGCTGATTATTGTGAAGAATATTAAGACCTCAGTCTAAAGGATTAGGACGCTTATACGAAATACAAGAAATCCCGGGTTCTACTCCCGAATATTTTTCGTAATAAATAAATTTATTTACAGATTTCCAACATATTAAAATATCTTTAATAGATGCTTATTGAGCATTAATTTTAATTATGATATTATTATGTAATTTAACTGTGTTTCTACGTCCGAAAACTCAATTCGATTTTAAATAACTATATATGTAGTATATAAATTCACATGGAATTATTAAAAAAATATATTAATTTAATACATTATAAATGCTAATTATACTATGTATTAATTTAATATATTATGAATATAATTTTATTAAAAAAATATGTTTCCATAATTTGCTTACAAATTGTGGAAGCATATTTCTTCAGCAATAGTGTTATATTTTTCTATTTGTAAAAAAAATATACCGTGTTCTATTCTTCGTACAAAAAACGAGACTGTATACTTAAGAGCTTTGATAGTTTAAATTCTTATATATATAAGAATTTATACACACACACACACACACACACACACACACACACACACACACACACAAAATATATATATAATATTAAGTAATTTAACTTATTATATTTTAAATCAGACTAGTCTATACCTTTTTGACTTTAGCGAACATTTGTCTAGCCATTTTCGCGTGATATGATAATAAACAAGCAAACAAGAAACTTAATTCCACATATATAAATGCAACACAGTGGTTTGCGGTCTACTTGTTAGGTACACAGTATATTTAAGCGAGAGTCTACGCTGTCGATGCCCTTGCCAAGGTACTTGCATTGGCGAACGCGACTTTAACGAGAGCTCGTCACGCTCATATGTATATACGACTCGTTCATTAATGAGTCGTTTGTATGTAATTTGCGGTTTCAACTGTTTTTCTCTCGTCCATTGGTGTTCGTTGAATTATGCAGTCCGGTGATGCAGAGAAAGCAGGCCGACGCGCATTCCCCCCCTCCCCCTCTCTCTATGTATATATATATATATATATATATGCTTTACAGCGCGACGGAGAATCAAAATAAATATTTTCGATTTGTAAAAACAGAGTCACTCGCGTGGCTTTCGTTGAATATTCTCGCGATTATTTAACCCGCCCGAACGCGAAATGAATGTAATATTTGATAGGCAGATGCCTAATTCATCGTTGTTCGCTTTCTCTCTCTCTCTCACACACACACACACACACACACACACACACACACACACACACACACACACACACACACACACACACACACACACACACACACACACACA
>NW_017259490.1:37633-39196 GCF_001594045.1 Atta colombica
CACACACACACACACACACACACACACACACACACACACACACACACACACACTTTATGCGTGCGCGCGCGTATGAGTGTTATGTGTTTGCTCACTCGATAATGCGTATCCAAGTTACGTTATACACGTACACATATAATATACACACATGTACATGATTCACATATAGAAAAGACTGCTATCACGCAACGTTCAATAAAGCCCGGGGCAACACCGAGAAAGCTCACGCATTGTTCCTAACAATATAATATGTCGCTTCAATCGTGATGTGTTATTCGGATGCACCGGACGCTGTATTCAGCGTCGAGGAAAATCCATGTAAGAGAAGATAATTTACGAAGAGCGTATAAGTACAATCATCGCGGTAAGCCTACTCTCGTAACGACGATCACGCGAGTCGCAAGATAACAATGGTACTATGTAAGATAGGAGCGGATTACATTCAAGGGACAACTTTGCATGGTGATATTCGTGATGCAAATGTAGCGCTTTGGCGATATGCGCTATTCGACGCATAGTGCATTTTACTTTATTAATTTTTACATTTAATTTTTATACAGGATATCCGATAAGTTTTGACAAAGCATTCGTGTAGATAGAGCGGACTGAATCGAAAAGTCCTCTACCACATTTTGCAATTTTCTGTAAAGTTGAGTAGTATTGGAGAAAAAAATTATTATTGAAGACCAATATTCGGAAATTTTTGATAATTAACATCTTATTAATTATTACGAAAATTGCAAAATGATACAGGACAGTTTTTGACAGTCAGTTTAATCCGCTCCATCTACATATGAGTACTTTGTCAAAACTTAACTTAGAGACTCTGTATACGAATAAATAAATCCAAAAACAAGTTGAATTGAGGCAGATGAACCTAACATTAAATAAAATAGAATCCGATAGAATCATTATTTATTATCCAATCTGAAATTGTAGCTGATCAAGTGCCAAGCACAATACGTAGCAAATTATAGCAACAGTATCAAATCAGAAACAGAAGTTTTAAAGAGAGATAAAATAATAAGAATAATTAATAAAAAATATAAAATATGATAACTTGTATTATAAAATTAGAGAGAGAGAGAGAGAGAGAGAGAGAGAGAGAGAGAGAGAGAAAGGGAGAGAGGATTGTAGAGAAATATATATGGTACAAAAAAGATATCATTTTCTAAATTTTTTTGTTAATAACTTTTTAATGAATAATGAGTGACAATTAAAATCTGTTGGAAATTACTCAGGGTCATAACCTTAACAGTCCATATCGAGATCATTGAAATCGGAAAGATCAGTAATATGCAGTTTTACCGTATTTTACAACAATTCATATTTTCACACCGCTGGGGTATAAAAACACTTCGGATGACTATTAAATAATATTATATTATAATAAAACAAAAACGCTCGATACATCTGTCATCAATCCTAATATTAGGGAATTAAAATTATACATTTGCGAAATAGTGCCTCAGCTATAAACATCAATTTTGATATTGATATTTGAATTATTCAATATTTTGCGCACTGATATTCGTAAATTATAATATATATATAGATATATAT
>NW_017259490.1:39296-44441 GCF_001594045.1 Atta colombica
TACGTCGCTTGTACTTAATATGATACTATTTTATGATAAACATTTTTGAGATTTATCAGCGCGATGTCTTAAAATAGTGGTGTAATGAACGACAGGAAAAAAAGGTTACTGTTATATTTCGTGTCACGTTAATTTCAATCTTTTCTGTTAATTTTTACAGGTGAGATATTTTTACAGGAACAATCAACATCATGTGTCCACAAATATACACATATATTCACATCAATAATATTAGATAGAATATAACAAATATGATCATAATACTCATTTTGTAGTTACTGATGGAATAGAACCGAAAATTTTAAATAGTACCAATTAAACCATTTAAAGCTTTCAGCAGGGATTAAAAGTCCGAATGGGATATTAATGGATCTTTTAGCGGTAAAATATAATGCATCGAGCTCGATATTTTGCTTTTCATATTGCATTTCGATTTATAATCCTTCCGCACTAATGAAGCCCGTGAAAATCCCAACAAGTATCTATTTATTCCCGAACTGAATAGTAGGGAGAGAGAAAGAGAGAGAAATGGAAAAGGACAAAGCTTGTAGTTTCGCAGCAATGAAAGCCCGACCTGTTTCGCTCTGTTTCCTGCGGTCCATTCTGTTTTCTATTATATGTTCTATCCTTTACAATTCGTAAAGCCAAATATTTGCAAAATATAATGTCCGGTGTGGAAAAGTCAGTACTTTGAGAATGTATCGTTTAACACGATTGAAGTCTTTTCTCAACAAAATCTTGGTAAAATGTTAGCTTTTGTGAAATTTACGCAACGCATAATTAATAGCATTTTAAATTCACTCAATACTTATAACTTACAATTAGTGTTTTTAAGATTTCAAAATTCCTTTCTAGAATTACTTACTTATTCTTTATAGAATATTGCTAAATAATAATTCAAAAATTCAGTGATAATTACATTAACATTAATTAAATAACATTTTGTTTAAAAATAATCCTAAATTATAAATTATAAATACCTTTAGAATTGTAAATTAAATTAAATTATCTTTTAACAACTAATTAGAATTTTTCCAATATCCAATAGACATAATATTATAGATCTGTGATAGCTCAGTTTCGTCGGTCTCGGATATTTTCTGTATCGAAATAAAAAATCATCTGCGAAATCGTGCGTCAAGGCTACGTCCATGATTTCATTGAACATATGTTAAATCGTGGAAGGATTCATGCAATCGGAACGCAGTGGAACATTCATTTTTCCACTCGGTTTTGTCGATCGGTAAGTTTGAACGAATCCGAATCGTTCGGTTTTCTCTGAGTATTAGTCAGGAATGGAATCGTCTGCACACTCCTCTCTCTTTTCCATCTCGTCTTTGTCTCTTTACCAAACTATTTTTTCACCATCGATTTTTGCGAACATTCCCTCATTCTTCTCTATTCCTCGCTTTTTCGGTCATTTCTTTCGTTCTCGTTTTTACACCCCGTATATGGCTTAACGCGAATCTGCGTTGGTTTTCGATATATATAAAATACTATTGCATGAAAAAAATTTATATGTCATTCAAATGCCGTCGGCAAATGTGTTTCTGTGCACACTCGACTATTTCCTGTTACTCTGGTTAAATTTAAGAAAATCGATCGGGTTTAACGATACGTTTCTATCATATTTTTAAACATTCAAGATTAAACTTTTAATTTAATTTTTAGTTCCGAAATATTCTTCCATGTATTGTACAAAAATGTCAGGGAATAAATTGCAAAACGCGCCGTGACAAAAATTTGTCAAGTTTGACATACGCAAATTCAAAAACATCATTAAAATTAAAACATAATTAATAAATATATATTTATTAATAAATATATATATATTAAATATAAATTTTCGTGTCCGTAAAATCGCAATTATTACTAATCCCAAGAAAGTGGTTTAAAATATCAACTGTGCCATCGGACAATTAAATGTGCTGACTCCGTATAATTCAATAATCGCATTATGCGAATTTGCGCAATAATTCGTCAAAAATGGAGAGTCACGTAATATTCACGTCGCGGCGTCGCGTCGCGTCGCGTCGCGTCGAATCGTGTTAATATAATATAATAATTATCCACAATGTATATCCTCGCGTTCTTTTGCCATCGAAAATAAATTCTTTCGCGTGAACATTTATTTTATTTAAATAACGCGTACACCGGCAGAAATGCATTTCCAACATCACGGTTCGTCGCGTTTTAGCAGTAGTACGTGAGCAAAATTGCGCCCGGCAAAATCATGACGCCAACAATAATCCGCCGGTGTCGTCGGCGGCATGATTTTCTGAGACGTCACCGACAACACCTCCCAGCGCGCGCTCATCCGCGTTCCTTCACAGAAGGAACTTTCGTTCTCTCTTTCTCGCTTCCTCCTTTCCCGCTGCGCCCGCGCCGTCGAGAAGCCGTGGAACCTGGAGAATAATTAATTTTCGCCGACGCCATTGTTCTCGCCTTCGCGTAACAAGTGGATGGACGGCCGTGCTCTCGGCCGTGCTGGCCGCGCTCCTTTCCCAGAGATACCGCGAGGTTTTTCTACGCTCGCGTTTCCACGGCTTGATGCGTGCCGCCTCCTGAACGCATGTTGTACGTGTATGCAAGCATATGCGCGTAAAATATTTCAGTCACTGCAATCCGCCGCTATCGGCTACGCAATGCGATATGTTCAGTCAGTTCAGTTGCGTCATAAGGAGCCGGAGTCACGCAGACTGCATATACATATACAATATATTATTCACGCAGCCACGCCGTCGACCGCTGCATTCGCAATTGCGAGCACATCCTCGCTCTTTTTGTTCCTCGCGCCTTTATTTTTCCTCCTGCTCTTTTTTCTTTTTCTGTATATTCTACTCCGCGCTTAATATCTCACGAGCAAAATGCGCGATCCACAAATGTTCTTGTCGTATGTCCATATATGTACATGGCTATTTCATCGGCCAGACAAGATCTGCCTGCGCAATATTTACCATTGTCATCATGCGATAATCCACTCTCGCAATAGTCACAATTGTTCCCTGTCAAGTGTCACAAAGCTAACACGGCTTCCCGACCACGTGGTCTTGGTGAGGAAGCCTCGACCGCGTGAGGGTTCAACTCTTGACGTCGCCGAACTTTAATAATTCAAGCTGTGAAGGTGATTTAGATTTAAAGCTCACATTTCAACCTCCTAGTAAATCTATCTTTAATGTAGAGATGTATAAATTATTCGAATACGAATCAAATCGAATTAGATAAAATTCGATTGAATTTATATCGCTATGATCTGAATATCAACTGTTCAAACATTTCAAATCTCTAAGAGGCTTCAATAAGAAAGAGAAATCATAGATTGACAATCTTATATTCTATGCATATGTATGTATATATATGTATAAATTAAGTATAAAATTAAGTTTCCCGCTAATAAATAAAACAATAGAGCATCTTAAATCTGTCCTTATAGCTACACCTGTTGTATAATACTTAAAGTGAAATAGATTGAAAAATATATATATTTGAAGTGAATTTTTTATATATTATATATTTTAATAATTATTCAGTTGAGTTATTTTATTTTCAATTTCGATAAAATTAGTCTTCCTCAATGTATTTTTGTGTAAAACGAAAGAATCGGACAGAAAAAAGTATCCCACGAACTGAGATATTAATTATTAATCACACGTACATTGTGCACTAGATTCATATTGATTATCGATTTGCAGTCTTACAATTTTTCATATTATAGTCCTATTGTCAAAATGCTAACATAAATAAAATATATTTTATCAGTTTTACATTTAATGTTTTTTGTGTGTAATCCATCTTTCATAGATCTAATAATTTGTATTTGAAGCCGAATTGTATTCACATTTTACTTTTCTGATTTTAGTTATAGATCCTATAATCAATGTACACATCAATCTCTAATCCATGAAAGTCTAATTAAAAGTATAGATATTGAACGTGCATCCCTCTAATATAATTTACAACGTTTTTTTTGGAATTTTTTTTGAATTAAGTGATCCAAAGTGCTGAAAGCAATACGAAAAACATATTGACCTCTTTAAAGCAAAACTATTATAGATGAATCGCCTTAGCACTCTCAGCTTATCGGATCCACGGCTCGTAGATCGTGAATTCTGACTTCACGACGTGCGGACAAGTGCGGCTTGTACAATATTTACGGTGATACCGGCACTCTACGACGATTGCCTCTCCCCTTCCTTCAAAATGTCGAGATGCATTTTATCTTGCGTTCCAGATTCCAGACTCAGTGGTCGTCCTGACCGAGGTGCGAGACTAGAAGTACGAAACGAAGTTTAGCGGAAAATATGATCGGCAGCAATGTCGATTCTTGAAATATATTCGATTGTTTTGATGTCACTAACGCGGCTGCTAACGTTTATGCAATCTCTCGTCCTTGGGACTCGCCTCTTTCTTGTTTTCACTGCTATTGGCCAAGTTTTCAGATAACACCGCCATGCTGTATCGAGGGCACCTCCGAGTTCACCGAGTTTGTTGTCGTTGGAAAGTAAATCACACGCGCGCATTTGAGAGATCTTCTTGGTTGTATTATGCATCCTCTCCTTTCTCTTAGTCTCGTTTCAACCCCTTCCGTTGTTTCCGCGATTTCTCATAAAAATCTCGTATATCGCGAAACGAAATAGGATCTCCTAGATCCTAGATAGATAGTAAAAACTTTTTGTCCGGCTAAGCAAAAGAATCTTTCTGATCTTATAATATATCTAAGAAAGTAATGAACAGTACTTCAGAGGAACAATTCAACTTCACAATTAAGTTATTTAAAAAAAAATCTGATATACGATTGGTCGTAATCTGATTGGTATCATAAATCAACAGTTTTCAGTAAGATGTTTGAATTATTTTTGGTGCCATCCCATATGTCAAAAAGTGGAAACAATTATTGAATATTAATTGATAGAGAGATTATTCCATGAAAAGAATTTTTGATTAATACTTTACTTCATAACGGATATTTTTTTAATTTTTAATAAAAATAGACTGTATATAAATTTCAAACAATTTAATAGCAATGAAAATTGCATGAAAAGTAATAAACGATCTGTAGAGATCTTAATATTTCTTTGACAACCTTTTTCACACACACACACACACACACACACACACACACACACACACACACACACACACACA
>NW_017259490.1:44473-50176 GCF_001594045.1 Atta colombica
TATATATATATATAGAATTAATTGCTCAAATTGTGATGCATTCTACATGGCCAAACGAAACATTTATTAAAAACTGGATTAATTGCAAAACATCGTAATTATATAAAATCACAAAAATACTGGATAACACTCTGTAATTTTCGAATATAAAATAGATCAGTTTGATTGGAACAACGTTAGAATTTTAGAGAAGAAAAAAATGTACAGTAAGCGATTAATCTCAGAATCAATTTTCATCAAAAAATAAAAAAATGAATCAGGAGACACGGTAGCTCGGCGCTAATGCTAAGCGCAACGACATTACCGTGGTTCCTTTACGCGATTGAATTTAAGGGCAAATACAGATTTATTGTATTCATTATATATTGATGTACATTATATATTGGTGTACAACTTTGCTTCTGCCGTTTTCCTATAGATGGCTTTAGCGGTAAGTGGTGGTCGAAATAAATAGATCATAGACGTCATACAATAAACTTGGGCATCTGTCAACATAACCCCATAGAAACATTAGTCGATTTGTGTCTGCATCATAAAGTTATTCTCGATTGAAAATGTCAGTTTACGAGCCAAATTCTCGTCATTTGCGGGAGGTTTTAATTTTTTGCTTCAATATGAAGAAATCTGCGGCTGAGGCTCATCGAATGCTCTCAAATACTTATGGTGAGGCCGCTATTAGTGAAAGAACGTGTCGTGAGTGGTTTCAACGCTTCAAGAATGGTTGATTTTGATGTCCAAGGTCATGTTCTGTATTTGGTGGGACCAGCTCGGCGTAGTGTATTATGAACTGTTAAAATCGATTGAAACAATCACAGGCGATCGGTATCGAACACAATTGATGCGTTTGAGTCGAGCATTGAAAGACAAACGGCCGCAATACAAGAGACACGATAAAGTGATTTTGCAGCATGACAATGCTCGACCCCATGTTGCGAAAGTGGTCAAGACATACTTGGAAACGTTGAAATGGGAAGTCCTACCCCACCCGCCGTATTCTCCAGACATTGCTCCCTCTGACTATCACTTGTTTCGATCAATGGCACACGGCCTGGCTGACCAGCACTTCCGGTCTTATGAAGAAGTAAAAAATTGGATCGATTCGTGGATAGCCTCAAAAGATGACCAGTTTTTTCGACGCGGGATTTGTACGCTACCCGAAAGATGGGAGAAAGTAATGGCCAGCGATGGACAATACTTTGAATCATAAATGTATAATCAATTTTTTACAATAAAGCCTCGAATTTCGGGAAAAAAAAACGGCGGAAGCAAAGTTGTACACGTAATATTTAAAAAAGATTCCTATGTTATACTTTTAATTTTTTTTTGTCTATATTTTGAATTTATTTATTTTAGTACCCCTCTCCTAATAATGATAATTATGATATGATCTTTCACACGCTCTCATAACGTCTTTAAGCATGTTGCAATTTAACAAATTATCATTAATATGTTTGCAACGTAAGTTTTTATCCAAGAATTTTTGATGACTATATAACAAATTTCCTATTCTTTATTTATTTATTTATTAAATATTTTTTTAGCATTACAGATACATAATTTCAAATGATTAGTTTGAGTATTCTGTTAAATACGGCAGACGATATTTAAATTTTAACGATAATTGAGTGACTTTATATCATATTTCCATTGTAATTTGTTAAACAACTACGGATAATTTTTGTTAATTTCAAACTTGGTTGAGGATGACTCAATAATAAGGGTCAAAATGTCTGTAATCTTTTACTTCAAATGCATAAATTTTACTAACCTTTGTTTTCTCATATTGGTTTGGATATCCATTCTGTGATTAAATTTTCGAAGCTTTGTCAAGTTTAAAAATAGATTTTTTTTTTACTGAAAGATTTGATTTTTTGTATGCATGATCAATACAAAGTATTACCTCTCAAAATTGTCGCTTAAATATAACATATTCCTTAGTGTCGCTAGATCATTTTTGATATCATTTCTGATATTTGAAGAATAATGAGATGACAAAAAAGTAACAATAAAAAAGAGATGAAGAGATCTTTTAAATCAAAGAAGGGATTATTTATGGACTTGGACCTTAGTTCGTAAGATTTGTACTTTTCCAAAACATATAGAGAATTTAAAATTTAGTAAAGATGCAATCGATAGTCGTCATATAAAATTTTATGAGATGCATAATTTAGACTGCGCGTATAAATTTTAGCAAAATGTAAAGAGAGAATGGACATTTATGATATTTTTTCAAACAAATAAATATGTGGATTTGACAGATATTGGGTATCTTGTCGCCTCGGAACTATTGGCCAAGGTGAATGTATGTCGAATGTATGGATCGATCGTGATACTTTATGACTTATACTGAATCGTAGTTATCCTTCACGAAAATGAATTGTCATAAGTAACCGGCGAAAGAGACACAAAGTGCGATATGAACGATGCGCGATACGGTCGCATCTATTCTCTCCCATTCGGGAAAACGATGCAACCGACTCAGGTTGCACCGACGCAACGCGACGCGACGCGATGCTCCACTCACGATCGGCGAATCCGCTCACGTCGCTTACATCACTCTCGTCGCCGTGGGGACGAGAGCGTCGTAGAGTTAAACCCAATTTCATTTGCGTGTTCCAAGTCGAATTACCTCCAGCCAATTCCGTCTCTCTTAAACGCTCTGGTTAATAACGAGTTCGATAGATAGCAATGGGCAATGAACGAAATGATTCGGTCTTGGGTTTAGCTTGGTTGGTCGATTGGTTGGTTGGTTGGTTGGTTGGTTGAATCGGTTCGATGAAAAAGGAGCCGTCATTGCGAGAACTAGCTTGCCCGGACTAACGTCAAAACCTATTATTCCGCGGAGTTTAAAGGAAGATTCAGGTTTGCAGAACGCAGAGGAGGGTGTTGGAGGTAGATAGGGGAGTGAAGAGTGGGATCATCTACCATTGAGTTCGCGCTAATTTTACATCGCTTAAAATTTATAGACGGGATGTTAAGGCGCTTATTAAGGCCGTGCGCGCGCGCGCGGCTCGAGTGCCCTCCAGGATCCGTAAGTTTTCCAGAGCGAGCGGTCTCGTGGACGTAATGACCCCTCTCCGTGCTTCTCCACGTCGCGTCGTGCCACGCCATGCACCACGTCGGCGAACTCTCGAGCCCTTTGCCCCGCACTACCATCTACTGCAGTCTCTTTTCTTCCGTCGCGGCCCTTATACCTTCTTCACCTTCGTCATGTTTTCGGCTAATTCGCCGAGTAACTTTCCTAATAAAATACGAGTTCCGACGGGACGGCCAAGTTCTTATGTCCGACGCCGTACCCGGCTTCATACTTTTGAAGCGCAGATGCTTTCAGAAGTACGCCAACGTTCTCACGCGTTGCTCGGATTACGTTTCCAATGGTACAAAGATATTCAGGTTTTCTGACGTAAATTGAAAGATATGATTTTACAAACGTGAGATCTCAGAGCTTTTATATAATCTGCAAGAGGTATACAGTTGGAAAATTTGTGTTAAATTTAATATATTTCATAATATATTTCCAAACGATTCATCTAGATTTTATTTTAATTTAACACACACACACACACACACACACACACACACACACACACACACACACACACACACACACAATGAATGAATTAGAAAATAATACAAATATAGTATTCAAAAATTAAAAAAACATAATGCAAGAAACATAATACAAGAAACACTTTTACACAATTTGGAAACAAATTTCTTCAGTAAAATTAATATAATCATATTAAGTTAAATTAACATTTGTATATGTTGAAAATTTGACATAAAAATTGTAACAAGGACTAGTTTTAACACAAATATAAAACATTTTTTTATTCTAATAATTTATTCCAATAGAAATAAAATATCTATCATTCTATCTCCTTTATTTCTACTAGAAATTTGAAATATAAGTTATAATTTCATTTTATTTAAATAAGTACTTATTATCGTGAGAAGATCAAATATTTTTAAAGAGGAAAGGAAAATGTAAATTAGCTCTTAAATTAGATAATAGTTAGATAGAGGGATGAAGTTATTTAAATAAAATCTAATACAAGAGTATATATCTCATAAAATATAATCCAATAAAAGGAAAATTTAGTAGTAATATGGAAATAGTAGAATACGAAATACATATCCAAGAAAATTTCTGAAAATGTCAGAGTGATATACGGTATAAGTACGTCGTAAAGGATCAAAGTAATATGTCGGGAGTTAATAGCATATAATGGGCAAGTGTCAAATTAGACGCGATTACACATTCCTTTCCCATTTTCACCGACCCAATATGGTTACCCTCCTCGTGAATCGCGTTTAATCCTTGGTGTAACTTTTCTAATAAAATACAAGTTCCGACACGCGGACTAACAAGTTCTTGTGTCCGCTAGTCGCGCCTGGTCTGAAAGTTGGAACGCCTCTAGAGTTTCTGATCGTGCTGCACATACCTTTTATGAATCATATTTTTGACTCTCAAGTCCAGATTTCAAGATATTATTCGTGTTTAAGGTCGTCGTAATGTTCAATTATGTTCTACAAGAGATTTCTAAGAATCAAATTGAAAAAATTGATTCTGTATTTATTCTCCTGCTATATTAATTCACTGGCCCGAAAATTATTTTTAAATAATTTAACTTGTTTCACGCATTTAGCTTCATTTAGTTTATAATATTAACCTATTTTAAAACGGAAATAATTTTAAGTGATGGTAATGGATGGAAGAGCTATTTTGCGAATTAATTTGATTGCTTTTATCGACATTCTGTTGATGTATTATTTAATTTCGTGACCCGCTACTCTCATAAATAACTTCATATAGTTTAAAAATTATCCCACTGCATGTATATATTTATATTTATAATTCAGTATCTTTGTACCATCCCAAAATAAAACATAACTACGAAGATATGCAAATAATATTGTTCTAACTGCAGCTTTCGTGCAGGTAAAAAATACTGTTCAACAACACACCATGCGTACAAAAGAATAAATAAAATATTCAGCATAAAGTATTCTTGTTATATTTCTTTTTTGTTATACCTTTCTACATCATATTATCTTTTCACGTCGTTATATTATTTATAACATTTATCTATTAAAACCTATGGAAACCTATGAAATTTTCTAGATATTTCATTTAATTACATCCAGCAATAAATTATTATAGAGTGCATAAAATTACTCGATAGAATCTTACTTTTCTAATAAGCAAAAAATAATAATATAAAAAAAAATTTTTTTCTATGCCATTCTTAATTTACACAATAAAAACTATTGTACAAAAATAAAAAAAAAATTATATTTTGGATATAGTTAACTATTTCAGTTATGACATTTTAATATCAGGATTGTCGGATTACTTAATCTCCACAATACATTATTAAAATACAACGGTTATGACATAAACTTGCTTTCATATTAATGGCTGAGCGGCTTAGCAATGCAGTATTAAGAAAAGAATTTAAAATCGAATTAGTAGAGAGAAAAATAACTCCAGAAAAGTTCGAACAAACGGACAGAACAAATGATTCGAGCAATTAGATTTGTTGTAGTGAGTAGATTTAAATTCGATCGGAATTTCTAATAAAGTTAACAATAAAGAGAAATAAAATTAAAATACAGTTAACAATAAAGAATAGACTACGAAAAGTTAATATAATGAAATAGCATAATAATTAATAAATCAGTTGAAATATATATATATAT
>NW_017259490.1:50276-52421 GCF_001594045.1 Atta colombica
ATATATATATACACACATATATGTATATACAATATCATCTGTGAGAATAAAATATTTTCTCATCTTTTATATTTAAGTTTGTATAATATTATAACAGCTTATATAATATTTAATCTCTGAAACATATAGAGAGACTAAATTGCCTAAAATTTCAATTTTGATAAAAATATTTAGGAAAAGAAAGGTAAAATAATACATTTTGTGCGAGCATCCTAAGCCTTTAGACTACAGAAGTCTTAGTAATATTCTTCACACAATAATCGGCATATATAGGAGCAAAGTCTATTTCAGGCGATGTAAATAAATAATATTAAATATTGAATCTTATTTGACCGTACATGCGAGAATACAACCAATATCAATGCCTTTAACAGTCTTGACTGGATCTTAAGTATTTATTTAATTCTTTGTAAATTTATATATTATACTACGTATATAGTCCTTTAAACTGCACGCCGAAATGATTTTTTGGTCGTGAACTCCACTAAACTACCGCAGTAATATCACGAGTTAAATTGACTGGCATATATTTTTCGTAATAAGAATTAATTATTTACAGATTTTAATGTCATTCAACATTATTAAGATCATTTAAGATGCGAAAAAGCATTAAATTATTAAATTGTTAGTCAATTTAACTCGTGATATTACTGTGGTAGTTTAATAAAGTTGCGTTTCAAGAATTTATATGTAGTATATAAATTCACACAGAATTATACAAGCACTTAAGATCTAGCTTAGACCGTTAAAGGCATCTGTCTCTATTGGTTGTGTTCTCATATGTATGATCGAATGAGATTCAATATTTCAACAACTTATTGTCATAAATCGTATCATAATATAAAACATTTCGACTTATTTAAAGTGACTTAGTTAATGCTTCCCACTTGATAACACAAATCGACACAAGTATCGTTTTATCTTTTTTTTTTTCGTTATTAATGGAATGCAAAGATAGAATAATGTTTGTGTCGAATCACTGAATAGAAATCCTTAGTCTACTTCAATTATTATTAATTATTATAACATTATAATAATATTACATCATATTATTATTATAATAATACATCAATCACAAATTAAAATCTCAAAAACTAAACAAGCATAAAATTACTAATTTACAGACGCATAATCACAATCTCTAACGACAGTGAATCTTATCACTAACGGCTATTCCGATCATGTGAAAATTTCCAGGCACGCTTTGTAGAAATAAGATGTAATAATATTCATCAAGTTAGTTCGCATCTTTATGTCAAAGATAATAAAATATCATAATAATTAATTTCTCAATTGATAACAAAAATCTTGTTAAGTCAAGAAATTTAAAAAAAAGTCCGATAGTAGACATAAGATTTGTGTCAATATTTTTAATATATTCTATAACGGTTATAATTTCATAGAAATAAAATAATATCATGTTAAGTAGTTTATAAGTGAAATTTTAATAAAAAGAAGAAATTTTTACGTTTATTATCTTTTACGTCTATTATCTACTCCTTTATCTTAATTTCTTTAATAGTTTATAATTTCTTTTCGATTCTGTTTTGTATAACTTCTATTTTAAATTAATCGCACGAGAGATATATATATATTTCGATATGTTTCCGAATCTCTTAATAATCGCTTAATGTAAACTGCTAAATATATTTTCTAGTACTTGTCGCTATCAAGATAATGTCGTGAGATATGGAACGGCTATCTGCCAGTTCTTGCCGTGCAAATGACAATACAGTGATCTTATATAGATATACATGATGGCCTTCGAGCATCGAAAACAAACATTGAGGCCATAAGTTAATCTGCCTCGCCTTATGAAATATTTAACGTATTATAAGATAAATGTTTACTAAACATTTTATTTTTTGCATTTTGAAATTAATTTCGATGAATGATGATAAGCTATTATCGATTTGCGCATTTTGTGGATTCATTCACATCCCCTAAAATAACGATTAATTCCATTTAAGTGAGAAGTTTTAAAAGGAAAATATTGTTACTTGAATCGTAATTATCACGAAAACATGTTTTAATTTACTTAATGTGTAAATGTATTTACTAGTATTTACTAGTATTAATAGTATATTTTAACCGTTATATGCAAATTATATAATTTTTATATTAATTTGTACATATATATATATA
>NW_017259490.1:52521-62635 GCF_001594045.1 Atta colombica
CAAAGCTTTTATTTTTAAAATAATAGCGGCAGCGCGAACATTCGATTTTATTAATTATGCACAAATTGTAAATCTACATGGAAATGTAATGGTCTTATTCTGTTCCGAAATTCTGCTTGTGAATTTTGGATTTCGCGTTAGCTCTCGTGCTGAGTATGTCGAGAGAAGAACACGTTCCATTATATGAAATTGCGGTCTAATTTAATACGTGAAATGTGTAACGGTGGTCTGAAAAATGTTTGGGCAGGACACGTACGCAGACACAGAGATTGGTGACAATATTTATTGCACTCAATTTTTTTACCTTGCCATGCGCAGAATAAATATTTCTATGTTATGTTCGATGTCAGTGATACAATTTGCACCTTTTGTACGTGTGCTTGGCACGATGAGATAATAGTTGCGAGTAGGAGAAACAATATCGTTCGAAATTCTGAAAATTCGTACCAACGGTTGATAGAGTGATGTCAGTTCGTGAAAGCGAACCTTTCCAATGTTTCGACATGGTGACATCTGCGATCGATGCTATTGCAGATGTACAATGTCCAAGTTTTAAATGTATGCATTTTACGCGATATCTGTTCGTTAATGATGATTTGGTGCGACACAAGAAACGGCGATTCTTATTATGATAATCGTATCGTTCTATTAATCGTATTATTCTACTGTCGATGTCGCTACAACAATACAATAATAAGTTACATCACATGATTTGCTTTTATTCACCTCGTGGATCAAAATGTTTCCTTAATAATGCCATTGCGTATTTATTTAATATAACGTAATAGTGATAAGAAGTATAAGATGCGTTATCGTGCTTCTTTTTCTTTATTTTTTTTACAACGAAAAATATTTTTTCAAAAGAAATGTAAACTTTTAAGATTCAAGAGATTTAAGATTCATTCATTCTTCAATCGCTAATACCACTCATTTAAATAAGTACACGCGCGCACGCACACATATATATATATATATATATACAATATATAATTTCATAACGCAGTCACGAGACAGATACATGCATTTTGTTTTATGCATCGCGGCACATATGAGATGAGTCAGCTCCATCGAAAGCTACCGCTACGAGAAATACGATGCAAATCTTGTCACGTGAGAAACATACGTAGTCGATAGCAATATGTAACAAGAATACATTTTTTTATTATTTCTTTGCGATGTTTCACAATAATATTCGAGAATCTCTGTTCGCGATATTTTTCAGAGCTTTTAAACGTCAATCTTTTTTCACTTTTATGTTTTTTATTATCCTCTCAATTTAACTCGTTTAAAATTTAGAAATGAGCTTGCCAAGTTAACATTACAGATTCTACTATATCTCCAATGGAGATATTTTTAGAAAATTTTGAATATTTCTTTGTTTAGCACATCCGTCCACATATTCTAATTGATTTTAATTGACAATCTTAATTCTATTATGTAATAAGTCTTGATAGATTTAACACTTGATAGATTTAGATTATTTATTATCTACTATATAAAACTTATATTATGTATTTTAAGAAATTTACATTTATAACAAGATATAAAATTCATAGTTATAAAATGTGGAAAATCTTGACAATCGTCAGGATATATGTATGCTGCTCTTAATCATTATAGTAAAAAAAAAAAAAAAAGATATTTATAGCTTCAACGTAGATTTCAGGTCATAAAAATTGCATTTTTACCGATTATTGTTAAAAATACTATGTTATACAACATCCCAATATTTACATTGGAACTTTTTTATCCACCGTTCATCATACATAAAACAGAACTTTATTCGCTTAAGTGACGATTCACATTTGAGCGATCTTGCAACTATTGTTAACTCTTCGCTAACTCAATAACAGACAACGACATATCACTCGACGTCCTAGGGCTCTCGCTATCATTAATAATTAACATTGATGTGGACGCATCGCCTTTGAGCGTCATCGCAGCGCGGTAGCCGTAGTAACAAAGCTGTACCGAATATTCGGTCGCGACGACCGAGATGAGACGTTCAGTCGCCAACATCGGAGCAGGCGTCGATTCTACGTTTGCTCGCGGTTGTGTGTATACATCTGTACACACATACACATACACACAGATACTCGTATTGTATATGTATATACATATACGCATGTATGCATCACATTGCGAGTGCAATACGGAGGCTGGTCGATGCTCCGCACATGCCTATGTAGTGAAGAGGATGGCATATGTGTACTCGTGACAGAGAGAGAGAGAGAGAGAGAGAGAGAGAGAGAGAGAGAGAGAGAGGGAGAAAGAGATGGAGAAATGCTGCTGCCTCTCACGGGATGGATATGGAAGGATTCGGTCCGTTGGATGCATTATCCTGGTAATATCTGATGCGCAGCGGCGAGACAAAGCTGTAAAGGCCGACGCCGATAGTAACCAACGGGAATCAACGGGCCATACTATACTACCGGGTCTGTACTCGGGCTGGACGGTAATACTACTGTATGCGGGTCAGAATCGTACGCACACGGACTTTCGCGCGGCTATCCCACGATGTGTTGCGCCTCCGCCGCCGCGTTGCGCGGATATTACCGCGCGAATAGTGGCTGATACGTGCCCGGTTATGGTGCGTATTCGGGGTGCGAGACGGCGAAACGAAGTGATATGCGAGCGATGTAATAAAGGGTGGCGCATGAGGAGAGAAGGGTGAAGAGAGTGGAATTATGTGCGCAAGAAGAGATTGATCGCAATAGTGCGATGCGAGGGTGGACAGAGTAATGCGGCGAATGCGCATGGGAGTTGTGGCGATGAGGACCAGGCAAGGGGGGGGAGGAGGTGATATGAAAGACAGATGCACGCGGTTTCGATGAACGCGATTAACTTGTTGGCAAATAAATTTACGCGGTGTTCGCTTTAAATATAGATTACGGTGTAAAGTACGCAGTTATCGGTCACCTGGGGGATGTTCACAATAAATGTAATGAAATGAAAATTATTTGGTATTTCGTTGAAAATAACGTGTCTCTATCGCAGTCCAATTTTAACTATCATCATTCTGAGAAAACTTAAATTACAAAAACTTTTACATTTCCATGAGTTGATAATTTCAAAATGAGTATAGTTTTGGTTTGAGGTCATTTTTAATCTTCAAACGAATATCAACTTGCAAAATAGGTCGAGGAATCCGTGGTTTTGAGACATCTTGTATAGAGGCGATTTATCATTGGTGAGATCGGACAGGAGGAAATAGAGACAGACCGGTTAGCTGGAGGAACCGCATAATAGCAATCGAAGAAGAGGACAATGTGGAAATAGAAAGAGAGAGATTTAGATAACGGCGAGGCGGAAAGCGGGGCGGAGAGAGAGAGAGAGAGAGAGAGAGAGAGAGAGAGATCGCGGCGGGAAGAGTAGATATAACGGCTGCATTGCCATCGCGTGCATTATTGAACGCCATAGTAGTGAACGGGCGCGCGGTATTCCGTACGTGAGATTGGCCATAGGCAATGCCTCATGGTGATCCGCAGGGAGCAGGAAGGGTAACGTGCGCGCGAAGGTTCGATTTAGGGGGCAGCCGGGAATTATAATCGTACTTTAATCGGATGTATCTGCTGCAAACGGGCGCGGATGCGCGATTGCGATCGACGGCTGGTCTGCCCGTTGGAAAGTGCGTTCCGCTCTTGTATCAGGTGATTCGTTACGGTTTATCGCGAATACCGATGTACAGGTTGTATGCTGAGCGTGTAATATAATTAGAATACGCGTTGAAATACTGAAACAGTAGTATCGTTACCATATTGTGAATGATTAGCTCGACCATGCGTTGCGCGATATGAAAGTGACATAAAATGGATGTCCATTCCAAACAAGTTCCATACCAAACTCGTATTACAAAATTTGTACTTGCATAACTAAAGATAGAATATCGTCGCGTTAAAAAATGACACGTCTCAAAATTTTCAGCAACTTTTCAGTGAAGTATTTACAATGTTCAATTGGAACAGCGTTTTTATTATTAGGACAATAAATGAATACGTATAACTTTACTTTCTTTCCTCTTTATATTATACTTTCAATTATAGTTCTTTAAAACTATGTCATGAGTTTCCAAAATTCGAACACTCCAATCTTAAATCTTAATATAATTAAATATAAACTTTTTCCTTTATCAGAGTTGTGATTTTCTCAAAGTTGTCATATTTCACCAATAAATACTAGTATTTGAAAATAAATGACATATTTCTAAATCTGAGGTGTGAAAACAGTCTCAATTTAAGCATTTCATTTCTTAAATATACAAGACAATGATTCATAATTTGAAATAAAACATATTTTCAATTATTTCTAGTTACTTTTTCTGCAATAAATAAAATCAATATAAATATACTTATCTACTTTTAAGAAAAAATGGCATAACAGGACATTTTTCTATAATTATACTTTCTATAATTATAATATTATAACCGACACTGACGACTTCTTTCTTCACGACATCTAATTAAAAAAAAATGTATCTTTTCTACGAACAATTGTTGCAAATTTGATCAAAAGACAAATTTTATCTCTGCTCTCTACTGATAAATTAAGAAAACTATAAAGATTTTTTCTAACAAAAATATATAAAGTCTAGGGTTGATTTTTTTTCATTATCTCAAAAATGCTACTTTCTAAATCTAAATCAGTAGGTAATCACTAATTATCCAGTGATATACACTTAGCAATGGGTAATCAGTGAAATTCAACTAAAGAAAAAAGTTTGACCATTATACATATAACTAAAAGACAAATATTTAAAGCAAGATTAGCTATATTTTATTACTGACGATCTCCCTCTACTGTTCTTTAACAAGGTTCTAGAAATATCAAAATTAAAAATTATACTATTAAAACATAGTCAACAATTATACTATTATATTATTAAAACATAGTCAATATCTCATTTATTTTTATTATTATCTTTAATTAATCCTAATTTTGGGCACATCCTTTTAAGAAATTATTTTGCTGAAACATGAAATGAAAAATCTCATAATGCTATGCTTTTATCCTATTCTCTATCGTATACCCATTTTCATCAATGTAGATTAATTTTTAACTTATTTTTTATTTTTTTCTATTTCTAAGAATTAAAAAAGAATAAAAAGTAAGTTAAATCAAGATTAAAGTCGACATTGATAGAAACGGGTATCAGACGATTTTCATTTACGAGAAATTTAACTCTGCTATGTAATCTATTGGCTGTGCATATCTCTACTTACGAACACAAGGTTTAGAAGATGTTATGAGACTTTTGATGCACACTGAAATTTTCAAATATTTTCAAAACGATAAGAATCTTATTTTAGACCGTACATGTGAGAACACAATTAATAAATTAGAAGCCGATCAAAGATGGATCTTTAATGCTTTTAAATAATTTCTATGCGAATTTATATACAAAATATATAGTTATTTAAATTTCGCGTCGAAATGATTTTTCGAACTTATAAACGCAATCAAACTACTATAGTAATATTACAAATTAAACTGATAAGTAATTTCATAATTTGATGCTCAATCTGACATTCTACTACAAAGATGTTAATGTACTGAAAAATTAAAGAAATTTATTGCGAGAAATATTACCTCAGCCGGGAGTCTCAACCCAGATCTCTTGAATTCCATACGAGCATTTTAAGTCTTTAACTACCGAGGAGATTTTCAAAACATTTCTTATAAAAAATATATTATCAATGACATAGTTTCTGACATTTCTATTATAATTTTTTAAGCGTTTGTAAAATATTCAATCAATAAATGTTTATTAGATATCTGTACTGTGTTTTCAAACAGTATAATCATCATCAATAAAACACATTTTAGGATTGATGTCAGTGATTATCCACTTTTAGATTTAGATTTAGATAATTTTTACTTGTGTCATTTTTCGACCCACGCAGTAATATTATTTAACACATAGAATACTTATTTGAGTAATTAAAATACCGTCAATATATGTATTTATCGACTCAAAAGCTCTATTGCAAATCGTTGCCCTATTGATAGATATTACAAATACCAGATCCGTTTGATTCGGCGCAGCGTAAGCGTGCAGGTCTTTTACGGAGAATGCAGGATTGCGCAATTTAGCAAGCAAAAGGAAATTACAGACGCGTTCTAGGTTGGCGATAGCCAAGAGAAGCTAACGCAGAGATATTATAGGGAACACAGGAAAAGCGGTTACCGTTCGGTTGACGTTAATTGCATGAGAGAGAGAGAGAGAGAGAGAGAGAGAGAGAGAGAAAGAGCGAGAAAGGGAGATTGAGCGGCAGGATCGCCTATGTATCCGATTAGGGGAACACACGTTATTTGATCTATTATTTGATCGTTCGATTGTTTCGCAGGGTGAGTTGCGTACAGTGTATACGAGATAATATGTTCATCGACCAAATTGTCACTGATGTTTGCCATGCGGCGTTATTTCGGCCGCGAATCGAACGAACCATTGACGAGTATCGGAGAATGCATTAAGTTCTATCTCGCCCAACTTGATTTCCCGTTGGTGCGAGTATTCGCCCGTTGGGTGTGTATCGGCAATCTAGCCCTATCTTGAAATTCTCATGTTTTTTCATTGACAAGCTTGGAAAAGACATTTGCGTTTTTCGATGTGGTGTATTAATTGATTTAAAATTTCACGCGTTAGCTGATCGCTTTCATTCTGATAATAAAAAAATGTTTCAAATTTGAAAAAAATCGAATATAATAAAATATATTTACTGACTATTTTAGAATTATGCTTTTTCAATAATTGTACATATTTGTATTTTAGAATTTACTTAAAAAAATAAAATAATTTTGTTTAAGTATTCAATTTCCTTTATGAAATAAAATTTTCTCATTTATTTCTTTTCCTTTATGAAATAAAAGATAATCATTTTTTTCGTATGCAAATACTTTGTTGTTATATCAGAGTTATAAATTTACTTATAAATTATTATAATTCAATAATGTTACGCCAAAACCGACAAACAATTTTTTAAATTTTCTACTGCGAATACTTATCTTAAAGCTTAATAGTATTTGCGTAAATCTTCTAAAGCTCATTATCTCACGAGTCTCACGAGGGATCTGTATCAAACGATCGTATTGCGCCGCAAGTTTCACTGAATCCGGCCGTACGGGTAATCAGCTTTCTCTTGATTATGATCCAATTTCGCGACTCGAGGAAGAAGACGTCGAACTCTCGCGATTCGGCCGTGTCGTAAATTTTCGCCGCCGTTGGAAACTCGTTACACAGACGAGCGCGCACAGCGCAGCTCGGAGAAATCTTCCCCGCAGAAATTTGAAGGGTTTCAAGAAATATTATGAGGATCTTCCGGAGGGGATCGCCCTGCGTGCGTGATTCCCCGGAGTGCCATCAGCTCTCGAAAAGTTTCGTGCTGAGATCTGGCAGAATCGAGGTACACTATTTCTCCCGGCCACTATTTCTCTTACGCATACCCTTAGTATCCTTTCGTATCCAGATTACCTCTCGCCTTATATTTTTACCTCTTACCTCCCAGCTTCAGATTCATTTTTATGTATCTTCTTTTTCTCATCTCCCCCCCCTCCCCCTCACCTCTCTCTTTTTCTTTCTCAAGGTAGCGTCGAGGGATCGGATACTATCAGTACGACGAACAACGGATACATACAGCTCTGTATTATTCACTACTCAGTCGATCCTGAGAGACGTCGGAACTCCAATAAGTGCTGTTTCTACCTTATTCTTCCTTCTTTTCGCCGTCCCATGTTTGCGAATTCACATATCCCCATTGTATTTTATTTTTTCAACTTTCGTCTCTTTATCCATTTCCGTTATCTTCTACCGTTATTCCGACTCGACGTTGTTATCGTGTTACATTATTCTTAAAAATTCAGCATTTTTTTTCCCGTCCACTGTTCCATTTGCGTATAAATTTGTTATCTTTTTTGTTTTCATTTGCCTTAGTGGCGATTTTTATATGATATAATACTTGATGATATCAGGATATCATGTAAAATTCTCTTTAGAGTGAAAATGTGAAAAGTGAAAATTGTTATATATGTATATACACATTTACGTACGTACATAAAAGTATTTTTTACTTTTCACGTTTTCGACTTAAGAAAAAAGTTACACATTACATTGATTTTCAGAAGAGAAGAAGCAACATGAAAAAAATAAAAAATATTTAAACGTACAGATTTTAATATTTTCTACAAAAGTAAAAAATTTAAGTACTGATAAAAAATTTAGGTACTATATATAATTTACATTCGTGTACATAACATTTTCCTAAACAAGATAATTAAGCTACAGTCTACGCGAGTATTACAACTGATATTATCAAATCTCACCTGATTAGTTAATTATTGTATGATAACAATAATATAGTTATATTACCGTTATCATACATTATCGCCATGGAACACACATATTCCTGAAATTATCAGAATTTATCGACTTAACGATAGATTTATATCAAATATATCGTGGGATCGTATAGTTGGATGGTTTAAATCTTGTTATATCATGCTTTGTTCTCATAATTACTGATTAATTATTAACAATCCCAAATTTCATTAACCCGTATTCTGCGAAATGCAAATCACTTGATAAGAACTTATTAACTCACGCGAGAGTGGGAAATCACGCTTTTTTTTGCAGCGTCGTTGGAGAGCTCTTATTACACTTTCACCCACTCGAGCCGGCGTCTCTGCGCTCGTGTGTGTACCCTGCCGAGTAAGAGCTACGGCCCTTTCCTGTCCTGAAGTAGCCTCCGTTACGACCAACAAGCGCGCTGTCGTTTGCCGACTAATTAATTCATGGACTTGGTTTACCCTGACGAACCTACAGCTTCGCTTCAAGACGGTGGAGATAACTCCAGGACAGTTCGTGCCTTGTCGCTTTTAAGGTCTCTTAAACGGTCCCCTTTTCGTCCCTCTCTCTCTCTCTCTCTCTCTCTCTCTCTCTCTCTCTCTCTCTCTCTCTCTCTCTCTCGTTCTTTATTTTCTTCTCTTTCTCTCTATGCCTCCTCCATTTCTGCTGCTATCCTTTACTTGCCGTTCCATAGCTCAACTTCACTTCCGTCGTCTTCGCTACCTCGCCTCCGGCGATGTATCCGTCTCGGTGTACATTACAGCAAGCACGGTGCGAGTGTCTTGCGTTTACATTGGACCGAGATTAAACCAAGTTTCAGCTCGATAAATTCTCCAACTTAACGGATTAATGTATCAAACTATCGCGAACGGACTGTGCGATGATTCATGGAATAGGCAAGTTCGTCGACGTTCTCAAACATTTTTCTAATCATCGACTTATCTATCTATCACTTTTTTTAAATGATAAAAATTTACTAATACTACAAAAATATCAATGCAAGCCCACGCGATAATTGATAAATAAATATATTAGTAAGTAATTGATATATTAAATTCATATATTAGTAAGTAATTGATAGATTACAGAGTTGACATGCTTATAAAAATTTTTACAATTTACAAGAAATTTATTTATTATTATAGATTTTCAATGTATTAAGATCTCTTTAAAATGATGCCAGTTGAGTATTAAATTGATTGTCAAATTTATCATTTGTAGAATTGAAGTCCGTGATGCTTGTACAGCACATTTTCAATTCCGCAAGCGATAGCATACAAAACACCTTCTGATGTGATGTTCACATGGCGATTGAAGCAGTGGGCGCATCCAGTAGCGCAACCGCTACACTAAGTAACTAAGTAGCAATTTAATGTGGTTGGATCTAAAGGTAAGTGGATACCAATCACATTCAATTGCTATTTAACCATTAAGTAAGCGGTTGCGCTACTAAATACATCGTATGTAAGAGAAGTAATTAGCTTCTATGTGCGTTTTGTGTCAAAAACGTTGTGAGTTTATAACTTTATAAAAAAAAATTTCAGAGCTGTTCTTTGCACTGATAGTCACATTTTGTCATTAGAACTAGTACTTATATATTATGAATTTTTCTTTTATTATATTTCTGAACGGAACACCCTGTAGTGGTAGCAATTTAATCCTTAACACAAGAATGGATATTTTTGTAATGTTAAAAACATATAATTTTTATTTTATTATTAGTTTATTAGAAGTTTTAAATTTTCAATTATGTAAAAAATTGCAATATTTGAACTT
>NW_017259490.1:62735-65271 GCF_001594045.1 Atta colombica
TATTTAAAAATTCCTTATCAGTTTTATTTAGTTACGAATCAATAATCTTTCTTTTATAATTGTTACTGTTTATTTTGTATTATCTATCTTGTCCAGAGGTATAATTGACCGTACTTGTCGAGAGAAACGACGCTATCGAAAAGGTGTATCCTTAGAAAATTTTCGGTTCCATACATCGATACTTTGTCTGATCGATAACTCGCTTCATCGGCTCGTAAGTTGCATTGTTTCCTGATCTTCCTGGATGCTCTCGGGAGTGGCTTTCGTTTCTGCGGTCGAAGTCGAGATTCCCTGTAGAGAAGGGTTCTTTCGACGATGTCTTCTTACCCGTACCTTCTTCGCCAATCTCTCGATGTCGATACTTGTTCCGAAGTTGAAACGTCGAGTGACCCCGGCGGTCGCTTAATCGGTCAAAGACGCAACGCGAACGCGCGCCCGGTTGTGTGGCTCTTCCGCGCTGCAGTCACGAAGAAAAATCGTCCGGTCCGCTCCGACGATCTTTCCTGCCCGTTTCGAAGTCAATAAAGCCGACAGAAGTGCGGAACTTTCCTGATCAAAGATATCGGGACGCGGCCGCTTTCGAAGATACGCGTTTTCTCTCAATTTGTACTAACAGGCGAACCTTTTTATTCGCTATTTTGACGGTTCTTCGGTACGACGATGAGATCAGAGTGGGAAGATTATTGTGACGTAATGTATAGAAAGAAATGTCATAAAGCTATCTTTAAATATTTTTTAACATAGCTTGAAATTTATATAAAGACTAACTTTGATTTTTTATTAGAATAAAGCAGAACTAATTGTGGCATTTTTTATTCAAATTATTATAATCTTCACGCAATATAATAGAATAATGAAAATTGCTTTAAAACGTTGCACGTTCATCTGATTTCATACAAGATAATTAAGTAGGTTATAAGTCCTTAATATATTTCGTATAAATAAGAGTATGTATTTTCTAATAAGAAAAAAAGTATTGTTGATTATAAAGAGGCAAAGCGGTCCAATGGACTCTAACCATGGAGTATGTTGAACAACTCGAAGGATCAATAAATTGATCCATGAGAAGATAATAAAATTATATTTTATTTAAAAATTCATTTCTTCGCTTATCTGTGTTAAAAATCATCGTAATATTTTGTCATGATTCGAACGATATTTAGTCAAGATTTATTGACCTTACTATGCACATCGTGTATAGGTACGATAAAAGATTTTTAAATCTATCTTTTCTTCACGATTACATTTCAAACTCATCGATATTCCAGACAGTTCGGAGCATTTTCTTCAGCCTCAAGGCTTCCAAGACGTGAACATTGCTTCCGTATCATTCTTAATGCGACGCGCAACTTGATATTCGCGCATAACTGTCTATGTGATACGTCTGGCGCGCGATAATTGCCCGCGTGGCAGTATGTTTATGTGACTTTGATGTGCCTCTAATACGTGTCTTTTCATCGTATTCAACAGCGTAGAATCGGACTGACAGGCAAATGGCTTTTGCCTGTACTCGCACATTCAGTCGATGTTTATGAGAGGCAAACGTAAATACGCCGGTAAAATTGGCGCGGCGCGCCTCTATAATCCACAAGAAAATGTGTCAGCCGGAAAAGTTGAAAACTCGCGAGGTTAAGCACAGCTATTTCAGTTAAACTTCATCTAATAGAGAAGAAAAAACGTCGGGAATCGACGTCATAGATTTCGTCGGAAACAGTTATCTTTAAGTTGCAACGTTTAAAAGACGTCCAAAACTCGTTCATAAAAATCTCTCAGTCATTCGCAGATCTTTTAGATTTCTTTTAAACATCTCGGATTTTTGTGTGTTCACGAGTAAGCTTCTCTTGATAGCCTTTCTTTCGCCATGTTTCCGGAACGATAGGAAACGGGATAGTCCGGTTACAGCGCGGCGGTACCACCAATGAGGTGGTATCTGATAACACAGACGGGAGCCTGAGATAATACCTCTGTACTAACCGCCGGCACGAGCGGTTAAAGTTCAGGTAGATAGTTCAGTATGGTAAAGGTATGGTCCCCCGCATGTATGTGAAGACGGAGACAAGAGCACGAATGCATCTGGGCCTCTCGCCATTTTGCGGGAAATGTACGTAGTTTACGGGAGAATACGGCGGAGTTGAGTTTGTGTTCTTCGATTTACCTATCTCTGAGCTTACGTCGTGTCACGATTATTTTAAAGCCTACTGCACAATTGAAAAACAGGCAGGCAATAGGAACAGAAACAACAAATTTCAACTTATCAAAATCCGTAATGTGTATACTACAATAGAATACACGGTTTCTTATAAGTTTTTATTATAAGAAATTTGTTATTTCCTCGCCTCGTTATTTCTATTGTCTGTGCTTTTCAATTATAGGGCTTTAGAATTAAGAAAATGTTAATTAACCTTCCATTACTTGTGTGGGTTATCCTGCAGGATATACTTGCTTTATAAATTGGCTAAATATATGAAAGTATTTGTATACATATTATACATTGTTACATTTAACGTAAACTGTTTACATATTGGGGGGGGGGGGG
>NW_017259490.1:65371-69306 GCF_001594045.1 Atta colombica
TTATTAAATATAATTTTCTATGTAACCCTTTAAATACGCACGGAAACTTTCTAACAAAATAACTTAAAAAAGACCTTGTTGTTTAATGGTTTTTGGAGTTATTGAATTCGATTTTGGGCCTTAGAATCTTAAAATAACTTAAATTAAAGAAAAAAAAATCTGATTATCGTAAAAAAACTCGATTCTTGGTATCATTAAATTTGAATGCAGTTGAAAATATCGAATTTCAAAAGAGAAACCTCCAAACCTCCAAAACTTGCAACAATTTGGGGAAAAGAGGATCTAGTGTTACAGAACTCATAATCAGAGTTTGAAAGACAATTTAAAAATCAGTACAGTAAGTGTGTGTTTGTGTAACACTAATGAGCTTCAAATAAAATTGAAAACTTAATGTTATTTCGCAATTAAAAATTTCTAATTTTATAATCAGATTTTTTTCTATCCGCTAAATTGAATCTACTATTTTGAATTTTTTATTTTTGAGATAATTATTTGAAATATTGCGACAATAGAAAAAGATCAAAAAACTAATAATTGAATATAATAAAATTATCAGCCAAGTATTTCTTTTCAATTTATTGCGACAGACCATGAGCTCAACTTCTTTTTTACATTTCCAACTACGACTTTTCTAGATAATCCAGCCGGCGAGACTGGCATCCATTTTTCAACGAATAGATCGCAAATTCTTTTGTACGTTTCCAACGACAGTTTCTTTGATAGTCAAACAGACGTGCGAAAACATCCCCCTTTTCAACGAACCAGTTATAATTCTACGTAGCTGAACATAGCTATCACCTCGTTTCTCTCTCATGCGTAATTCTCATCTCGCCGAGCGTCTCGCTTGAGAAGCGGATTAAATTCCCTTCGTTACGACTAAGGACGAAGTCATGCAGTAAAGATCGTAACTCGCGAAAAACTCGCACGGAGAGAAACAGACATGCGATATCACTACATACCAGACATTCGTCGTGTTCGAGGTGCATAAATGGCCGCGGGGTGACGACGGTCGCTATGCCTTCGCGCGCGGCACACTGTTGCGTCTTCTGACAGTTCTGACCAGTCGGCACGGAAACTAGCTCGCATGCAAATGCGGCGAGGATGGACAATCAAAGCGCCGTCGGGACGATACATATTCAAGCGGCCGGCACGGCGCGGACAAACATCCTACCGGATACAGGCTTAAGGCTGATTCACGCTTAGCGGCACAAGTTAATGTCAATGTTTCCTTTGATGAAGATCTAATGTCGGAGTTCACTATATAGATTATCATCGCTATATAAGTAAATCGTTAACAAAATATTTCGTTATCAATAACTGAATAACATTGTTAAAATATTCTTTAATAAAGAATATTATTATATAATATGATATAAGTTTTTATTAAATAATATTCTAATGCGATACAAAAATATTTTCCAATAAAAAAAGAATATTAGAGAAGAATGGAAATTTTTACTTACTATATGACATTTATATACCAAACTTGAAAAGGATATATCATCAGTCTAGTTTTTATGCCTTCATGATTCATCGTACAGATGGTCAGGACGAACTCCATTAATATATTTCTATCAGAGCATGAGTCAGCCTTTATATTGCTCATACGCAACGGGAGATGCGACGTATGCGCGCGAGGAACACACATTGTAGCAAGGCCGAAAGCCGGGCGAAACGGAGGAGGAGGAGGAGGAGGCAAGGGGGGGGGGAGGAGGAGGAGGAGGAGAATCGCGCGAATGGTCGGTTGCAGGTACAGCCTGTATACATTGCCAGGACAACGGATTCCAGGAGGTCTATGGCGGATGTGCGCGCGCGCTGCCGCGTACACGACCGACAGGGCGAAGCCCATCAATTTCCCATTCAATTCACCAGGCCCGTCTTCCGCACCCTCGCATCTACCTAACTAACCCATCCTACTCGTCTTGCAGCTCGCACAGCGACCTCGCGAGGATCGCTTTCGCGTAAGGTAGGTATTCCGTTAGCGGAATCCTCCGGCTTACGCCGCTTCACATTCTCGCGTTCAGCATTAGACGGCTATGCTGCTCGGATTCTCGCTTTGCGTTGCGTCGCTTGTGAACGCGAGCTTTGTATATTCAATGGATATACAATATAGTATTAAACGGTCATGTTTCGGATTAAATGGAGCGATACGCTAGAGTGTCCATGTATGTAGCATTTTAATTTTTTACACAGTATTGTATCGAATCTTACGTTAATGAGAGAACAAAACAGTGGTTCATGGCTCGGTTTTTCATTTGCTGATTAACTTGTAGTTAGACTTATTTGATATTTCATCTAATATGCTTCATCTATGATATGATGGATATCATAAATGAAAACTATTGAAAAATCAGCTTAAGTTCAATGAAGTTAATCAGCATATGAAAAACTGGATCTATAAGGATTTTAGCAGAAAAGTTAGTTATTTTTTAGAAAGAGAAAAGAAAGAAAAAGGAAAGTGGAAATCATTTAAAAATTTTTTCGAACAGTTTGATTACTTTTCCTAAAAATTATTTCGAGAGAACATTCGAGAGAACGTTTTTTTTATTTTCTATATGGAGAAAATTTTTTCTTACAGTTTACCCTGAAAATATGATAGTCGTGGAACAACATTGTATTGTATTTCGAAGAATTTTAATGTAAATCTCTCTTCATTAATAAAACTATATATAAAATATAAAATAAGATTGATTAATTTTACTGAAGTGTTTGATAAAAATCTTTAAAATATTATATTGTACCACAATTATTATATTTTCAAGGTAAATTTTAAAAGAAAATTCTCTCCATGTACATACATATATGCATATGAATATAATTATGATTATCAAAAATGATAACGACACATTATTCTTTGTAAAATGCTTTTTCTACAAATGGATGTACATTAATTTTATGTAAATAAAAGTTAGATATACACTGAATAAAAAAATTATTTATTGTAATAACGAACCTCATAATAATGCATAAAATCACGGATGTGGATATTTTGTTTAGTTTGAATGGGAGTAGCGCTCCCGCAACGGGAGAACCGCAACTTCCAATAGGCTTTGAATTTTATGGTTTAAGTAAAATATAGGGACAACTTTGTTATTATGTTCAAAGCTTTGAACTACGAGGTTTCAGTGTAACCTGTGTATTTTGAAAAGCTGAAATAGAAATTAGAGTGAAGCTCTTTTGATCGAAATAAAATTCTGAAAATATACTGTTTTTATGATCAATTTGTGTATATTATGTAAGATATATTTATCAATTGTTTGGTTTAATTTTATGAATGCTTGTGGCAAAGCCTATTACAATACATTATGTATTCTTGACTGAAGAAGGTTTCTGGAATCTATTCGCAACGTTTTCAATACAAGTCGACGTTAAAGTAATTCGGACTTATTAAAATCCGAATTATTTTACATCGTACATTACGATGTTTTTAAAATCGATTGTTAATCACAAAAAAGCAAAAAATTTTGCAAATTTATTTTTTATCATATCTTTGATACGATAAAAAACTACAATGGAATGCAATGAAAATATGATTATTTTCATTATAGTAAAAATATTTTTTTAGCGCGCTTCAGAGGGAATTAACTGTACAGAATTAATTCATTTAGACCCATGAAATTTTCGCCTATAATATTCATATAAATTCTTTATATAACGTAATTTTCTTAATCTTTAAATCGTTTAACATAGTTTCATTTATTTAGTAATTATCGATTGTTGTATTCTCAAAAATGCTCCGATGAAATTCGAATTAATGTAATCTCGTTTTTAACTCTTCAATGTTGAACTTTAAGGATATTTTATGTCTGCCTGGCTCCCTCCCTCCCTCTCCATTTAATCAAATCTTAATGAATAAATTATAATAATGCGATATTTATGCACTCTCAAAATCCGCAAAAAAATTTTTGCGCTTATTTCGTTTAGCTAAAAAAAAA
>NW_017259490.1:69406-70966 GCF_001594045.1 Atta colombica
CAGTCAGCCCCTCCTTACGTATTTTATATTATTTAATATTTACGTATTAATACAATAACAACAGATTTGAAAATCTGATACACAGAATTTATGTGTTATTCATGCGCTTTTGTATTCATATAGTTTCAATTTTTGCGCTACAAAAATAGACACTTACTCCATAAGATTCCCATAAGCACTTCCCTTTGGGAGCAAACAGTCACATTCATCCCTAAGTCGCTTAAAATTACGCAGATCGATAAAATTTTTATAATTTTGATAATAAATTTTGAATTATAAATACATACATCCCTAAAAACATAGTTATTTTTATTGTAAATTTTTATAGATAAATTTATAAATGTCTAAAAAAGATAAAATACAATCCAACTTCCTTAATAATAAAATCTCTTTCTTAAAGTTCTCAATAAAAATGTTCAGATTTTTATATATAGTCCAGAACAATTATAAAAATTTATATTTTAAAGTTTAAAACTTCACATTGTTGATGAAACGTAATTTTGCATGGTTCTTGCGAAGACAAACCTAGAAATCGGTCCATTATTGAAATGATGCATTGATTGGTTCTGTACATTTACTGCAGCGATACATGTAACAAATTTTAATGTATACCTAATTATTAATATTGTTAGACGACTAAGTAGAGCGTGCTAATTTTATATCATTTATTTTTTATATATAATTTTCTTGTTTATCTAACGAGTTTCAAAATTGCGATACATACCTACTTTGTAGTCATAATTACAGCAACGAAACGAAAATTGTATTTATTATGATTTATTCGTGATGATCAAAACATATTCTAGAACACACACATTTATGTTTTGCAATTTTTCGTGAAATATTTATTCTTAACTTGCACAAACATAAAATTTTTTTCATGATTATAAATTTAAAATTTATATGCACTACTGTTATTTTATATATTTTTGGATGGAAAAATCAACTCGTGAAATAATCGAGTCGTTATGCAAAATAGTGATGCGAATCAATAATTAGTCAGCCATGTATATTTTAGGTAGCATAACATGTGATTATTTCTGGATAACGTGAAATTCAACCTTTCTCTTTAAAGCGTAGAAAAACGTATTGCGATAAAGTAGCCGTATTTTCCAGCAAGCGCTCTCACAAACCGTTTTATTCCTGAAAACGAGGAGAATATGATTTATACCATTGCTCCGTCCAACGGCACAGTTACGCGGCATCGAAAAACAGACTCGACTGTAACCGCGCTATGAAAGCTGTATGAAAACACGGTCGGGCACGAATATCCCACCAACTGCGTTCATTGTCTCCGCCTGGGATACAACGAAATGTGGCGTAATTATAATAGCAAGCTCCTTCGGTGCGACTCTTTGACTGTCATTAAAATAATCAGTTAATTAGTTGAGTTAATTTTCTTTGACGCGCTGTTCGCCATGCGATGCGTACGGAAAGCCTATTCGATGACGCATTCGTCAGAGTCTTTGACGTGGCTCTGCCCTTCCCCTTCTCTCTCTCTCTCACTCTCTCTCTCTCTCTCTCTCTCTCTCTCTCTCTCTCTCTCTCTCTCTCTCTCTC
>NW_017259490.1:71066-81704 GCF_001594045.1 Atta colombica
TGCATCCTCGCCGTAACCATTTCGCGCGTCAATGCGTCGCGTCATATAACAGAGCGTACTTGCTATGGTTACAAGGTACCTAAGCATCACGACGACAATTAAGCGTCGAGCGAGCGAGCGAGAGAGAGAGAGATAGAGAGAGAGTAGAGGGGAGGGTCCTCCTTTGACTTGGTGTCAATTCCCGTCTCGAATCAACCAATTCCATTTTCCGCTGAACGACCGTTGCGCCGAGAATCAACTTCCTTCTACCAGCGTTGTAACTAATTTGATTAACTATTCTAGCGACATATAATAATTTAGATAATTTACTAGCAAAGTTATTATTTTAATAACTAAAAATAATTTTAAATAGTCTTTGCTATTTAATATGTATTATATATAAGCATTTTGTCTTATCTATTTTATGATTGAAGATATAAAAAATAAAAAATGTCTAAAAAAAACAATTTGCCAGTCGTGTAGTCAATTTCCTTTATATGTTACATTATATATTATCTATAATACACATCACAAGCGCTGTTTTATTATATATTTGCACGATTAAGGGAAACTATGTGGCTTCGCTACAATTATTAATTATCCCGCTTACCCTGTTCGCCTGTTGTTTTGTGACGCGCTTTTTTCCCTGGTGTTTTACGCGCGCTGAGAGTCTTCGCCAGAGAGAATTATCAAACCATCACGTTGTTGTAACAATGAGAGGGCAAGGGGAAGGTGCGGTTAATTAAGTATCGACCTGCCGACAGGAGTAACAGAGTAATACATAATTACGATGTATTCTTTGGATATTCCGCTCGGGAAAAGCTTTTTGCCCCCTCACGGTTTTCCTAACACGTGGCGAAGACTAATCAATTTTCCATTCACCAGCAGCCGCTGATGGATGACTTACGATCACGTCGGGGTTTTAATAAATCAACATCCGTCGCCGTTACCCGGGCCTGCCATCAGTCTCCTTAAGATTGACCTCGGCAGAAGAGAAGCAGTAGGCACAAAATCGTCAATCGTTGCGAACAAATGAAATCGTTAAATATATCGCAAGAATCGATCTGTCATCAATCAGAGTTCTCGGTTTATTTTTTTTTCAAAATAACAAAAGATTAGATTATGCGATATATGTGCGTGCATGCGTGCGTGCGTGCGTGCGTGCGCGTGTGTGTATACAGGATGTCTCAAAATTCGCGTACAAAATTTATTTGCTAAAGGAAAAAGTTTGTTTTAGCATAAAGTATCATGTCCTGTACTCCGAATACGCGAATTTTGAGACACTCTGTATATCCTTATTTCACACACACGCGTGCGCGCGCGCTTACAAAATAATTATATATATATATATATATATATATATATATATATATGACACAATAAGTAAAATGAGGATTTATCTGAGAAAATCACACGAAGTAGACTTTATATTTTCTTCATAGCATCCAGGTTGTAATATCCTGCGATATATCTGATCTGCTCGTAAATTTCCGCGAAAGAAAGTAAAACGGAGACGAAAACGTGGTGAGCAAGCGAACGAACACGATATATACGTCGCTTTCTTATTAACCGCTTTTTTCTTTTACAAATAATGATGGAAGGACGTAACGGAAATTTCCTGGACTATTGATTCGTATCGATAACATACGTCGGGTGATTGTGCACGGTGCATCATTGGAAGGGATAATAACCAGAAGGTGATTAAATGGCCCGTCATATTTTGCAGAGGATTCGTTTCATAAAAGAGTACACGTAGAATGGAGGAAACATATAATGAAAAGCATACGATTTATGAAATCGTGATTTTGTTTCTAAAATCTAATAACGTAGAAAGATATTTTCTACGTTGCTAATTAAACTATCAATTAAACATTCAGAGAAAAATATACCTAGTGATAGCAATTATAAAGTAACAAATACAAATTTTATATAAATTACAGATGTATATATCACAATTCAAAGTATTACCTAAAATATAAAAAAATTTCATAGATTATTCTATTATTATGTTTGAGTATTTGTGTAAATAAAATTTGAGCACAATTCACTTATTACTTTAAAAGCTACTTAATTTTTTGTTTGTCATAATCCTTATGTAAAAAAATAAAAGTTTTTTTTTGATTATACTTTAACTGATATTATACAGCCAAAACATTTTTCACGTTCATCAATATAATTCAATAAAAAAAGTTTTGCTCTATCAAGTTTCACTCGATACAGTATTATCGCTGTAATACTTTTCTATTAATCCACTCTCAAAAATTATGTAAATTTAGGCCGAAGGGTAAGTCGTTGAAACTCTTAAACATAAAACTATGTAGATGTTTATGATTACTAGGCGATCGGAAAGTGTCGTGTGACATTTTCGGAATATTAAAAATTCAAAAAATGTTTTAATAATCACAACTATTTAATAAGCAAATGTTTAGGAGGTTCTTTTAATTAAAACTATTTAAAACCTGTAAATTTGCAAGATTCCAAAAACATTGCACAACACTCCTCAAACGCCTACCAAACATGGTCGTAAACATCTTCTAAAATACTAATACTACATTAAAATTTCTATTTCATAAGCAATTTAACAAATTTTTTAAAGCTTAAATGAAACATTTAATTTCAATATTAAGCGAACTTATAAACTCTCAATATAAATATAGGGGAAAATTGCCGATACTGACAGGTCTTCTAAAAAAAACATCCTCTTATTTCTTGGAAACTAAACATTGCACTTTATTAATACCGCGAAAAAAGTATGATTTATTTAAATGATTAAAGAAGTTAAAACCCCATTTATATATTTATATATTTGTGGCTTGTTTCTATATAAAAACAACTAAAAATAAATTCTACGAATTCAAAAATAAAATTCTTATAATTTTCTTTTGCAAATTGCCTAGTTAAAATAACAGTACGTATATTATTGGCAATATTAAATAATTTAACATGTTTGTAATTTTCTAAAATTATTTTATTTTTATTTTTCTCACAGTATGATTTTAAACATAAAATCAGAACGAAACTTTTCAACGAAAATCGACCATCTATAAAACGGACTATAAGCTAACCTAATCTATATATACCGTCGCGTTATTTGTTTAAAATAGCTCTATCGAAGCTAAAAGTACTACTATGTTTACGAAAACCTTCTCTGCTTCAAAATAATGTTGCGTTATATATTTACGTTTTGCCAAATATCATAAAGTAAGTTTATAAATATCAACAAAAAATATTTTATGTCAAAGTAAAAGGATTCTATAAATTTTCATAGATTAACTTGTAGATAATTTGTATAGATGATTTCTGTAAAAAGAAAAAGAATAAGAACATTTTCTTCAGATGTCATTTTTTGTTCAGATACTTATTTTGTTTTAGATGTTCATTTTTGCTTATCTTACGAAAAAATTATTACAAAATTCCAAACAGTATTATAAAAACTGCTATATCATCTGAAGACATTTTCTCGTTCGTATTTATATATTCAAAGTTTTATTTTTGGCTTTTATTTAAGAAATTAATCGAAAAACAAAGCGATATGATATTTTATTATTTATTATTTATTATTATGATATTTTATTATTTATTAGTTATTAACGACCTCCCTCTACTGTTTTTTAACAGGTTATAGAAATATTAAAACTAAAAATTATACTATTAAAACATCTCATTTATTTTTGCTATTATCTTTAATTAATCCTAATTTTGGGCACATCCTTTCAAGAAATCATTTTGCTGGAACATGAAATGAAAAATCTCATAATGCTGTGCTTTTATCCTATTCTCTATCGTATACCCATTTTTACCAATGTAGATTAATTTTTAACTTGGTTTAACTTACTTTTTAGTTTTTTTAATTCTAAGAATTAGAAAAGAATAAAAAGTAAATTAAATCAAGATTAAAGTTAATCGACATTGATAGAAACGGATATCAGACGATTTTTATTTACGAGAAGTTTAACTCTGCTATGTAATCTATTGACTGTGCATGTCTCTACTTACACAAGGTTTAGAAGATGTTATGAGACTGTTTTGATGCACACTGAAATTTTCAAATATTTTCAAAACGATAAGAATCTTTAGACCGTATATATGAGAACACAATTAATAAACTAGAAGCCGATCAAAGATGGATCTTTAATGCTTTTAAATAATTTCTATGCGAATTTATATACAAAATATATAGTTATTTGAATTTCGCGCCGAAATGATTTTTCGAACTTATAAATGCAATCAACTACTATAGTAATATTACAAATTAAACTGATAAGCAATTTCATAATTTGATGCTCAATCTGGCATTCTACTACAAAGATGTTAATGTACTGAAAAATTAAAGAAATTTATTGCGAGAAATATTACCTCAGCCGGGAGTCTCAACCCAGATCTCTTGAATTCCATACGAGCATTTTAAGTCTTTAACTACCGAGGAGATTTTCAAAACATTTCTTATAAAAAATATATTATCAGTGGCAATGACATAGTCTCCGACATTATTATAGTTTTTTAAGCATTTGTAAAATGTTCAATCAACAAATATTTATCAGGTACCTGTGTTTTCAAACAGTATAATCATTAATAAAACTCTCCATAAAGAGTATAATTATCATTAAAATTCTTCATAAATAGTATAATCACATTAAAATTATTTATAAACAAATATAAACTATATATTCTATAAACAGATTGTCGACTTTGCCTCCATGTTTGAAGACAATGCCATATTTGTAGATTGTGTTCACTCACTCTCACATATATATAAATCACACGGATAATAACTAGTGTTTTCACAAGTTCACGCGATACTCACAGACAGGACGCATACATACGCTTATGTGAGCTAAAACAAGGTCAGCCTAGAATAAGGTTCATCTCTTTCTATCATATTAAGTTAATTGAGTAGTCTGTGATATAAACACAATTTCTTAGTAACAATTTTCGCCAGAGATATAGTCACTTTTTTATTATCTGCACTGCGTGCAGATAACTCTCTTTCTCTGAGAGAAAGAGTATATTCTTGTAGAGTATATCCTACAATCTCTCACGTTGTTTTTTAAATTTCAATATCTAATTTCGAATCATAGACAGATGTATCATTAACATTTTGATGATGCTAGCAGTTTTTCGTCCTTTATCACAGGATTAGTGATAGGTAATTACATCGCGCTTCATTTCACTCCAAAAGCTGATTCTGTGAAGGCCTGGAAGGTATTACCGTCACTGCCACGAAGGGACAAACGTCGGGTGTGGCTTATCTGAACGGACGAGCGGTTTCACCGGAATTTGCTTGTAACCGCTTACAACCACAGTGCACGCTGGTTCAGTTCGTTGAAGTAGCGTGTATAGTAATTACTTAACGAAGTAAATATGATTTCACACGCTTGTATGTATATTCCGGAAATATTTTTTAAATTACTTAAGTAAAGATATAAATAATAGATAATATAAATAATAAATATGTAATTGTACCAAGCTACATATAAAGTATCACACACTCCACGAAAAATATTATGAAATAGAAAATCTAAAACTTTTTGTCAAAAAAATAAAAATCCAACACAAAATACAACTAATCGGAAATAGATCGGAAATAGTCCATAACGATCGAAACTGGATTTTTGGTGCTTAAATAATTCAGTATGAATTTTATATATTACGTATGTAATCTTTTAAACTGTGCGTCGAAATGATTTTTCGATCTTCTGAAACGCAAACTCCACTGAATTATTACTATCGTAATATCACAGTATAATATCACAAGTTAAATTGACTAGCAATTTAACAATTTGATGCTCGTGAGCATCATAGAACGATCTTAATAATGCTGAATGATATATTAAAATCTGTAAATAATTTTATTGCGAAAAATATTACCTCTACCGGGCATATTTGCGCATGAATTTATTAACTTATCTTGATCCTAATGTATCGTGGCAGCGATTAAGAATGTTTTAACTGGACAATATCAGCTAAAGGAATCAGTTATTTGCTACATATCCGGTACTATATTTCTAAAAAATATATCAGTGTCAATAAAAGTTTTCAGGTATTCATACCATTATATACATCATTTCAATATAAAGTTTCGGCCAAATATATTGCCAAAAATCAGATTTCCAATGCATCTCTAGTTGTAAAATTAAATTTCTTTAGTAAAGAATTAGTTTACAATTTTAAGGGAAAAATAAAGTAAATTAGTAAATTAAATATGTGTAATATTATGATGTATGTACCATATATGCTAGTAATTAATAAAAAATTAATAATATAAAACAAGTTTAATAGTCCACCATTTTATTCTCCTCTCCTTGCCCCCCTCCCCCTTTCCGAGTTCAAAAATCTCAATTCTAATTTGTCCGCGCCTATAAACAATATCCTGATTATGCCCTGTATATATGTATTATTATATATTATGTATTATTATATATTAATATAATAAAAGATATAAGATAGATACGAGAAGATTATTCTATTACTTAATTTCACACCAAAATCACTTCATTTCTAATCACCATAATACATTATCGATTAATACGCTGCTTCCTATCGATTGTTCAATTTAGCCGGCAGGAGTGCCATACTAACAATAAGACGTCCATGGATGCATAATGGGGCAAGTACGTGGCACATACTATCCGCTACGTAGCCGGCTTATCAGAAGCGTGCAGAGGGTAGGCAGGCTTATCGACTCAACGGCTTGACAGGCTTCCACGTCCTTTCCCACCTTCAGTAGGTGGAGCGTCGAAAGATGATGAGCACCGATCGAAGGACTTTCAGCCGTTCTCTCAGGGCCATTCTTGCTAAGCCTTGTACGAAGTCGTTGATGCGTCATGAGAAAGGAGATAGCACGGTCGTGGGATCACGCTGACCGATATTATGTGCTTAAGAAGCTCGTGGCCGTTCCCCGATATGACTACAACGGTAAACAGAGCTTTCCCACCGGACCCTCTCTTTCCAGATCGGCTTAGCGCGAGCAAATATATTTCGCATCGCGGCGGATCAGAAAAATCGGAGAGGAATTAATCGGTCAAATATGGAGATCGGTTGGTAATCTTCTTACCGGCATTCGTGCTTCATTGAATCGTACTTAGCGGACTACTTTAGACGAATATACTGCTTATAAAAAGAGGTTTAAGAGACGAATCTACTCCCTTATAGAGACGTATCTACATTGAAGCTAATATAGCTTTCAACTCCCAATACCGCGAGAAAAGATTTCTTAAAACACTTTTTCGTTTAAAAATTTCTTGGAAACTTTTTAAAAATAAATTTTATACGGAATATAAACAAATATTCTTTTGCAATTTTTTCGTTTGACAGATTCGAAAAATTATTGTTTATTAAACTATTTATTAAATTATTATATCAAGCTTCCTTAGCTTATTATTTTGATGCCTGTATCTAATGACAGAATACGATTCATCATACGATGTATCATGTATGTCATTGTACAAATGTAGACGCACAAGAAGAATATGGATTGAATTAGAGTGTGGTACTTACAAATTATAGTGCACATCTGCCATGTTCGGTCGATAGCGAAGAGCTTGAACGAACGCTTCTTCCGCTTCGGTTACTCGCCCCTGCTCGCTGAGAATGCTGCCCAAATTTCCATAAGCTAGAATCAATGTAAAAAATATTTATTAGATTTTTTTTTAACATTTCGTAAAATATTGGCAAAATATCAAATATAAAAGGACTTAAATCGACTATTTGAGCCCGTTCGCACAAAAAGATAATAAGATGATAAACATGACAAATTTATGGGAGAAATTTTTGAGAAATGTAAAAAAAATGGAAGATTAAGGAGGATAATAGTGAAATACAATAATAGTGGTGTCTGTATAGGAATCTGATGGCAGCAAGCTAATTATTAACGGATGGCACGATGCACAGGTGCGAAATACGTCTTACGCTTTCGGTGTTAATTATTATCCTAGCGGCAATTACTTGAGAATTATCACGATCAAGATACGCCCGCCCATCATTTCTCTGCTTACGTGCTCGCTTGTAGTTGAATATTCAACTTGTTAAATGATCAGCAGGAAGTGCCCCAAGAACATAGTTACATGTTGCGCGCACGCACACTACGTCTATATATTGTACATCACCTCTCAGACATAAAGGTTAATATTTTCATAGTTATTATACTTCCAGCGCTATTATGCAATATTTGAGAAGTGCAGTTTGCACAGAACACTTTGCCACTTGAGTGATATTAATTCTGGCTAATCCAAAGCATGTAAAATATAACACTATTTCATAATGGAATTAAGCAACTGCGATATAATACGTATCGAATATTGTTGTGTTTGAAATTTAATTTATAATTTTATCAGATAAATGCACATTTTTCGACGATTAACTTTAATATTTATACACTCTCCTTTCTGATTTTATTACTTGAATTATATGCAAAGTAATAATGTAACATAAAGATTGTTAAAATGTATTTTAAAAAGTAATTTTTATAAGTAAGTAATAAGTAATAATTTATAACATTAAAAATTATAATATGAATAGAAAGATATTCGTAAAAAAATCAAAGAATATTTTCGTATTCGGAATCTTCCCTGGCTAATAAACAAAATAAATGGATATATAACAGCATTTTATAGAGATAGCATTTAGAAAATAATTTTTTACAATTAAAAATGTTGATTAATTAAAATAACAGAAATATTCAAATATATATTTTAAATCTCATTGAGATTCTTTCTTATACGTGCACTCAGTTACAAATGATACATTATCGTGGTGCAATCAGTGGAAATCGCAGTTAGCCGAGGGAAACGGTACTGAAGATATATATATATATATGTATGTATGTATGTATGTATGTATGTATGTATGTATGTATGTATGTATGTATGTATGTATGTATGTATGTATGTATGTATGTATGTATGTATGTATGTATGTATGTATGTATGTATGTATGTATGTATGTATGTATGTATGTATGTATGTATGTATGTATGTATGTATGTATGTATGTATGTATGTATGTATGTATGTATGTATGTATGTATGTATGTATGTATGTATGTATGTATGTATGTATGTATGTATGTATGTATGTATGCGCGTGTTAAATCAACGTGTAGACGTCAACCTGACGGTAGAGTGACTCCGTGGCCTCAGTGATGCAAAGGGGAGAATGTACGCAGCTGTGAGATGCAGGCTGTTGAACAGGAAGGAGAGGAGGACTTGCGGAAGGGTGAGAATGAGCACGGATGCATCGTCCGACGAATACGCGAGCGCGTCCGCGTCGGCGCGACCTCTGAACCAACAAAATGTAAATTTATTTCTCGTAGCGGAGCAGCCTGTTAACACGGTAACACGCAATTTCTGTCGGCGCAATTAAAACGCGCTGCAACGTTCGCTGTTTGCGCCACGCCGTGATGCGGTGGTAGCGCGTTGTGTTGGCGTCAGCTCGCGTGACCGTCCGCTCTACGAGTAGTACGAGTAGTACGAGTAGTACGAGTCTACGCCCGTCACTCGTCTCTCTATTCTCTTGCTCGCTCTTGCTCTTGTTCTCGCACTTTGTCCATTTGTTCCCCTTGGCGGGGACATAAAAAATAATGATCGAAAATTAGATGGGAATGAGAAACATTCTAAGAGAGCAGAGACGAAATCGTCTCTCACGAGACCAAATGCTGGATTGTAGAATTAAGATGAGTAACTTTGAGATTGTTAATTTTTTAAATGTGAAAAGATACAGAAGTGAATTTTCCCAGTCAAACTTTGATAATTATTAGGAAATTGAGATGAATTTTTTAACAAAAATATCACTTTTTTATTTCAAAACTAACAACTTAAAAAATTATAAGTTTCCCAGGAAAAAGAACTTTTTGAACTTGACGGAAAATTATTATTGACTAACCAAATAATATCAAATGATGTAAAAAATATATATTTTTGACGTGATCAAATGTCATAATACATAAAATAATATATATTTTTTTTCGTTATTTTTATTTCATAATTCTAAAAAAAATACCTTTTGTGACAATTTTTGCCAAAGTTTGTCTATTTTTGAAGTAAGAAAGCGGTATAATAACGAAAATATTTTAATGGCTTGTAACAAATATGATGAGAATCCAATCATATGTTTATACATGTAATATATATAAAACTGTTATCATAAGTGATTTCTACGTTAATTTTGTAAAATTTTATTTTGATATAATGTTTACGTAACAAAAGCTGACGAAATCTGACTTTAAAATGCTCGAGATTAACCAAGAGCAAGAGTGCAAGTAAATAATAAAAGATTAAGTAAGGTAATCTCAAAATTTAAAATAACAATGCCACCGATAACATTGAACAGATACAGCTGAACTGATGCGGTATAATTAATACGAACTACTGTCCGGTAGATTAAATCGTGCAATCAATCGTTAGATTATCACGAAGGTAAATGGGGCGAATAAAGTATAAAAAGTGGCAAAGACGGATGGCGTTCCAGAGTTCGCATATGAAGGAAGAAAGTAACTTATACGGTCGCTGCTTTATGTATCGAGTTTAAAAAAACCAAATATCCATTTGTTTTTCCCTTGTAAATTTATTCGCAAAAAGGTTATACTGTTTATACTTTCAAGGCACTTTTTAATATACGAAATAGGAAAACGTTGTGAAATTGCTTTCAATATACTGGATATA
>NW_017259490.1:81804-103135 GCF_001594045.1 Atta colombica
ACTCGTTGCGTCTCTCTGGCAATATACTCGCGTTGTATCGCGCGGATGAAACGCGTTACAGAAACGAAACAAAAATTCTCGCCAGTACAGTGAGAGAGAAGCCGGCCAGAGCAGTTACGTTCGCGGGACTGTAAGTTAAAATAATTACGAAAAAGTATACCGTAGAGGATAAGCGCCGTATGAAAGTGGATAAAAGGTGAAAAAAGGTCAGGACGGATTAGAAGGGTGCATTAAAGGGAAAACCCGACGGATGAGAAGAAACGAGAAACTCGCGTATGCTCTTAACGCGCGTATATGTTGGCGCGCATAAGACGTTTCCGTCAGATAGATTAAAAATATGAGAGATATGCAGAGCTGGAAGAAGCGAAGGAGAGAAATAGTTAATCTTTCAGTGCGTTAAGCAATCGCGCGATAGAGAATAATTTAAAAGATATAATAATCGCAGAGAATAATCTCTGCAATGTACTTGTGAAATTATTGGAAATAAGAAGTACAATATATAGGTACGTGTATGTAGCTTATATTTAAAGATATGAAAGTTGAAACTTTCAGTTGATTTCTTCAATAAAAACACTCTTTGAATACTTCTTTAAGTAAAAACAATTAATCTTTACAAGATATACTATAAAATATATAGTAAGGATGCAATATATTCAAATCTCTCCGACAAATTTACTTTGTAATCAGTTTGTTAACAGTTCACGCTAAAATTACTTTAAAAAAGAAGTTTTCAACAAAACTCTCTTTTATTCTACCTCTACATAAAATCAGTACTTTTTGCATACGCAAGTATATATATCTGCGAGTCAAGACATATGTAAACTCGCATGGAAAATATATAAGAGTATAAGACTCGAGAAATTGCGAAAAAGGAAAAAGGAGGAAAATAAAGCGCAGTAGAAATAAAAAAAAGATGAGTTCTAGATTTTTTTCTTGTTGCACACCGTGTAGTCTTCTTTCCGATTTTATGGACATGATATAGGCGCACAGTTGCCCGCGTCGAGGTGCAAGATGAACAGACGGGATAACACACGCCCGTCGGTGCTACAATGGCTCTGGTATGGCGCGGCGTTGTAACGAGAAAACAGACAGCGCGCGATACAGCGTCGGCTCCACGCCGCGTCGGCTGGCAGGGAATTTCACTTTTACATGGTCGTATATTTTGCTGCGGTGACGCGCCTATCGGGCTTCGATCAACGCGCAATGGCTTTTTATTATTAACGCGCGCGCGGCACGTTTTACTATCTTTATGTCTTTAATCCGTCCGATGAGGCGGTAACGCAAGGGACATCGGTTGTTCTTCTCCCTTTTTTTACGACTCTTCGTGTATAAAGAGTGATGTCCTCATAGATATCGTGCATTTAAGAGCTCGTAGTCGACGACGGAATGGTCATAGTTGATAAAAATGTCATTGGCGGTGACGATACTTCATAAGATATTGAGACGATGTTGGACCTATGATACGTGCGGCGGTATATCGCGTGTAGGTCGTTAAAAAAATACATTATTCAGTAAAGAGTAAGAGTTTTTAAGTAGCTATTCTACTTAATAATGATAACTAACTGTCAGATGTATATTAATATTTCTTCTTCCATTGTCGTCATTTCTTCTGTTCTTGTTTATTGCTTAACGTATACATATACACACACACATGTGTCTCCGGATGTGGAGGATAAAAGTCAAGAATGTACATACATTCGTTTTCTTGCTTCAAAAGTGACATGACTAAAAAAAAAAAAAAAAAAATTCTAGTTATTATTATGAATAAGTTAAGCAAAATTACTCTATTAATCATCAAAAGTAAACTAATTTAACTTCACAATCTGTCCGCCAAATAGCACTCGTCGTTCTCAAGGTTTTCAAGAGAGATCATAATATCTTCTACAAGAATGATATATTTAAGTTGTATTGTTTTTGTAAATAAAAAGTAGAGTCTTCTAAAGGAAACATTTAAAGTTAAGACAGTTTTAGTGATCAAAGTTTGAAGAAGAAATAGTTTTATTTGGCTGATCTAGATAGAAACTGTTGGTGATATTTCGGTAAGATTGGGAACCTTACTTTATAAAAGAATAACACATTATTTAAAAAGTAACGATTCGTAACTTTATCATTATTTTTTTATAATGTGAAAGTAAAATATTAAATTAAAAAATTACATTATATATTTAATAATCAATACTAATCATGAAAATATCGATATTAAAATTCTAAGCCACTCTTACAGCGAGCTTTTTTTTCTTTATATTAAACTCTCTAATAAATCTTTAATAATTCTTTACATTAACATTTTTATTTCTTAATATATGCTTATCTTTAGAAAATTAAATTGTAATTTATAAACGTAAGTTTTATTAAAAATTTTTATTAAACATTGTTTTTAAACATTAATATCGTTATCAAGAGTGCATTTCAATATTCACTGCCAATAATGAAAATTTATATTGTAATCCACATTACTTATATGTACCTATACTACAGATTTTCAGTATTGGCAATAAATATCGAAATACAGCCTAAGATATGAAGTATAAAACATTTTTCGATATTTAAACTTCCATTATAAAATCTAACAATTACATAAAAGTAATGTGATTTATTGAATAATTGTAAAGATAATAAGGGATTTAAATAACGATAAAATAACGGTCGATTTCATTACTGTTACTAAAGATGATAACAACGGTGCCGTTACCAGACAAAAAATATAACGATCGTTATCGAAAAAAAAAAATAACAAAAATAATAGTAACGGCGTTACAAGTAACGCGTTATTTTCAACCCTGTATTTTAAGTTATATCACTTTTGATAAATTATTATATATATTACATACGGATTTATTATAATTTTGTAAAATAGTAAAATCATCACAATTTGAAAGAGTGATTTTTCAAAGTTGTGAAACGGAATACAAAAATGATAAAAATAATATTTGATCATATTTCTAAATGGCACACACCTTCCATAATAGTAATCATAAGACGTATCGTAAGAATCAGCCAATTAGAATTAAGAATACAAAAGAATTCTCTGTGTTGTTGGCTGATTCTTACGTCTTATGGTTACTGTTACGAAAGGCATGTGCCATGGTCGTAAGGACTGCCGCAGACCAAATTTCTAATAAAATAACAGTAACCTTAAGACGTGAACTTAAGCCGATGACTCAATCAGGATACTGCTTTAGATCTATGCATTATAATGAAATAGAAATAGCAATAAACTTAACCATAAGACAACTTTAACTGGTTGAAATTCACTTAATTGCGAGGTTATGGATAAATTTATTGTTATTTCCATTTCCGTTAGATTAGACGTAGACCTAAAACAATATCCTCATCGGCTTAAGTTTACGTCTTACGGTCACTGTTGCGGAATTTTGTATGCGGCAGCCCTGAGAGTCTATTCTTTTTACTGATTGTTCGATTAGTCAATAATTTTTTAAGTTGAGAAATGATTTTTTTCTCTTTACTAATAAACTTAATTTTTTGAGTTGTTTAAAATGAGGAAACTATTTGCTGCTCATATTCAAACGTGTCAATTCACTCAAAAGAGAACCGATACCATTCAATTAGAAAACATTAAATTTTTATTAGAATACCAATATGAAAGAAATCAAGTCACTGCACTACCAAATGTCACATAGTCGCACAGAACTCAGATGAAACTCTATTATTTTTCTATTATTTTTTTTAAAAGACCCGTTGACCGGAATTGATCTTCCTTTGTCACTTATTGATTTTCGAAATATCGATTTCTAGTTAGTTAATCTTATACATAGTAGACACGAACAAACGGATCTTGCATCTAGGACTGCAACAACGAGCATGTTCAAGCCGATAAAGCAGTTAACGTACTCGCCAAGCGATTGATGATTAGTTCTCTCTCTCTCTCTCTCTCTCTTATAAATCCAATTAATCATTAAACTAGTAATAAAATAGACTGTGAAAACAAAGCTGTAAGGAATCAGCGCGATAATTAAAGCGCAATAAAATTTATTCTAACAATTAATCGTTGTATCAATTCTATACAATTACATTACACCATACGTTCCGACTCTGGTTAAGTCATCCTCAGCGTATCTATAATGATAATTCAGCTATTGACGAAGAATTTTGCATGTAAAAAGAAGATGGTTGCTTATTGTGTGAATATTAATTGAAAGGCGAGTCAACCTCATTTCACGCTACTCATTCAGTTGTATGACTGGATAGCATTTTTCTGTCTTTTGTTTCTGGTATTCTATTCTATAATATATATTCTATAGTATATATTCCATAGATACAATTCAATTACATCACTCATGTCACTAATATTTTCCTATGCATATTTTCCTTAATGTTTCATTGCATGATGCAGGAAAATAAACGCTATAGATGTTATTTCTATGTAAAGTTTGATATGTTTTACAATAGTCAATTAAAATTATCATAGCGCACCCAGTTACGATAAAAGTTATTTGTCTTTTCCATATCACTTAATATTGCATGTCTCTCATTGTCGATATATATCATACATAAGAAATACACAAATATAAACTCACTTCTAGGAACTCAGGAAAAGGATGCGAGAAACAGCTTTGAATTATTTACAAAATAACATGTATCTGCTATTTTCACTAATATACATGTATATGTATATTACGCTATCGTGTATATATCGAACTTACACCCCAAAGAGCTTTGATTAAGCGATTCGTTATTGTCTGTTCCCTGTTTCTATTGTGTTTTCAGCTTTAAGCTGGAAACACAATGAAAAGCCAGGCAATAGAAATAGGAAGAACCGAATTTCAACTTACAAGATCAGAAATCATATATAATAGAATGGACGCTTTCTGATAAGTTGAAATCTTTTACTCTCTGTTCTTATTACCTTTTTTGTGCTTTTCATTGTGTTTCCGGCTTTATGTTTCGATTAAGCGATCGCTTACCTTTCGGAGGATTGACGTGCAGCGCGGATCTATACAAGCTCTCCTCGTCCCTCCAGTCGGCATTTCTCACGAGTGTTTTCGCTGACAACATGCCGATGAGAATCGCCGTTCCTAACAGCACCGCTCTGCCACGTGTTCTGGACCCGTTTCTTCTTGCTATCCGGTAACATCCGGATACCGCGGCACCGACCGCTAAACAGGCGCCCACGCTGGGCAGGTACAGTATCCTCTCGGCTATGACGAAGCCCACGTAGAAGAAAAGATTGCTCGCCGGCAGGAACGGAAATACAAGGAAGCCCAGGGAGATGGCAACGGCAGTGGCCGTTGTTTGTCGGCTGCCGACGTTAACACCATTCACGCCGGCATTACTGTTTGGTCTCTTGGCACAATGACAATCGCCGAACGGACTGTTGTTATTGTTGTTTGCCGCCCGACAGCCGTCCGTATGGCAACCGCCGATGCGCCTGCCGGCGCACACGGGACACCTGGATGATGCCGATCGTGGGTACGTTTGTTGAAATAGGCCTATCGTCGAGTCCCGGCATGGTCGTCGCAAACCTCTAACTGCCCAGAATGCCGCGCCAATTAGAACGGCGTACAGACACACAGACTCAAGATTCCGTAGATCGAATGGGCTCGTTATGCGCGGCACGGCGTCCATCGACCAGTCGAAGCTGAGCGTGCTCGGACACAGTAACATTCTCGCGCTGGCCGCCGGGAGATATAGGAACGTCAGACTGCGCGTTAGTCGCGACGGATGCCTCGCTGTCGGATTGTCCGCGCTCGCGAATTCCGGTCTGCTGCCGGCAAGCTTAAGCCGACCCAGCGCGAGCAGCGCGAGACCGCCCGACAGAATACCGACACTACGACCCCGAGTGAACACGCTGCAGTTGCCCTGAAATTCAACGATCGACAGGTATGGCATTACACACTTATAGTTCATTGGGTTTGGAGTTTGATTAAATTAGGTCAAATGTTAATTTAGGTCGCACATAACAGACAGGTGTCGGTACGGTATATTTTATAAGTTTTTTAATTTTTTGGTTGGTAACTGCAACCGCTAAAATCAAACGTTTCAATAGTTATTGTAGAGATTTTAACTAAAATACAAAATGATAAAACAAAATCGATCATAAAGTGTGTAACATAATAAATGACTAACACACTTATATAGCAGTTTGCCATCTGGATAATGATAAACACACAAAATATACATATTCCCCGTAAGAAAAATGACATAAATTTTTCGACTTTCGAATTTCATTGTGTACGAATTGTATTCTAAATATATCCGCTTTTAATCAAGAAAAGTGATACAAGTTGAAAACAAATCCTTTCTAAAGAAGAATTACATAAAGCCCGCTCTACATAAGAACGCGAGTTGCGTCAGCCAATCCGATGCGTCAATTTTAAAAGTGACGCTTCGAGATTGGTTGACGCAACAAGCTTGCGACCTGCGACTCGTGTTTTGCGTTTCTCTTATGTAAATTAAGCTTAAGAAAAAAAATAACACTAAAATAGGAAGTAATTTTTAGAGAGGTAATATATAATAACATTATAACAAAATCGAATATCTATATTATTTTAGATAACATGAAACAAGCGATTAGCTCTAAAATAACTGCTGTAATAAATAATAATTAATTTTAAAATACGCAATTTTCTCTCCCCTCCCCCCTCTCTCTCTTTCTCTCTCTTTCTCTTTCAGATAATTATGTTAATTTTTTTAAATGTCATACTTTTCTTGCAGGAGAATAAATACGATATAAGAAATTATGAATAGTTTTTCTAGATGGATTGCTGATTTTTATGCGTGGTCGCATAAAAATGACTTACAACACACTTTTTTGCCGTAATAAAGAGAATGGCGTCATAGATTTAAAACACGTAACTACAAGATGGCATGCAAGCGCATACTCTGTGTCGCGACACACGTGCATCAGCGTGGCACATGTGTTGCTTGCGGATATATGTACATATAATACATATATAGAAATAATAAAAAGTATTGTAGAAATGCAAGGTATGTATCTCGGGAAATATGATACTGTAATAACACAGCGCGTGGTATTCCTGTTGTCAGTTCATCGGCTATATGTTGTCTCCACATTGTTATGATGCATTCGTAATCTTTTTTTCTCATGAATAAGCAGAAAGAGAAAAGGGGAATTGGAAGTATGAAAGTCTTGTTGCAGCGATGTTTGCTTCGGCGAACGCGACATTCCAGCCGACCGGAAAGTAATTTCGATCGGATGGAAAGGAGAAAATAGTTTGTTCGATGAATCAATGAACAAGATATATATAGATAGATCTCACTATATAATGCTCATGTTGTCGAAATGCGGAGGGAGAACGCTTCGCGATGCTCTTCATTTGCAATAAACAAATGTTATTGAAGAATGGCAAAATAGGTTCTTTCTTTTGGAAATATCCGCTTTTAACGAAATCGTAAAGCGAAAATAATATTAATTTAATTACCTGATTGAATTGTTATGTACTGTAATATAACCGAATATAATGTTAAAAATTAAAAGTATGATATTTCTCACATTTCTGCACAGAACTTGTTAAGTGAGTAACATTAAATTTTTAGTCATAACACTTTCTCAATGTTAAATTCATCATTTTTTTTTAGATTTTTTGGAAAGATTAAAAAATAATATTAAAGTATTAAAAAATAAAAATTAAATGAAGGCTCTCTTTCTGATTACTGATTTTCTCGTCATAAACAATAATACAAACAGTTACTACTCTAATATTTCATAAGCAGATTTTTAGTCGTTATCACTATTGCAATATAATGTTGCAATTTTAATGACCATCAGTCTAATTAAGTTCTGTTGCACTCTTTACATTATTCTTAATAATTTTCTTAATAAAATTTCATATTCATTTTTTTTTATATATAATATCATTTTATGTAATTTTAATTCTTTGACATTAAATGCCTTTTAATTAATATAAATTAAATGAGTCTTATAATTCCAGGATCAATAACTGTGTTATAAATTTTGACATCAATTTTGGAAAATTAAAAAAATGAACTTAAGTATTGAATAATAGTAATAATATTACATATTAATCATTTAATAATAATCAATGTATTTATTTGTTTGTAACGTATTAGATAATAGATAATAGAGATTTGTCATTACAAAGATTTTATTGTACAAAATGGAAAATATTACAGGGGGAGCATGCCCTTTAGATTACATTATCCTTTCTTTAAAAAAAAAATTTTTTTTAAAGAAGAAATATGCATCAAGTACATAAAACAGATTTCAAATATTACATCTTTTCTAAAACCAGAAGTATATTTTCTTAAATAATTAAAATATAATTATTTTAAAAAATTAACTGTTTAAAAACGGATATAAAGATAATGCAATTAGTCAAATATCTCATTATTCAAAAAGAATCTTCAAAAGATTTGTTTGTAATAAACCTATTAATTCTGAGACATAAGACGGACTGAAAGTAACTAAAGTGGTCCATTGATTTATAGTGAAGTAACTTTGCCAGTCTGGGCCGAACTAATTGCATTTCTGTGAATATATTATCAACACTGCATTTGCATTACGGAAATATGAAAATAATAGACATATTAGTGGCATAGTATGTGGGACATGAAAATATACTTACAAATAATAGACAGGAATGTAAATTAATGTGGAAAATAATATGTAAGCATTTTTTAAATAATTTTTTGTAATACATTAGATAACAGAAATTTACCATTATAAGGTTTTTACAAAATGGAAAATATTTCAGGGAACACGTTCTCTAGATTACATTATTAGATTATATTAAACTGTACGAAATTCGCGCGAAGAGTCTTAATGAAATTTCCGTCCGCAGTAACCGCGGCTGGAAACGCGATTCGAAAGTTACACAGACAGTCGGATCAGACTGAAATAATAGTTTGCGGTGAATTTATAATTCACGTTAAGCACGATTACGCTCTTCACTGTGCCGAGACACTCGTCTCCGTATCTCCGACTGGAATGAGAACTGGCGCAAAGTGTGCCACACAAAGTTCGTTAAAAAAGTTAGCTGACGCGAAATTGAATGCCACGTCGTCGTGTTTAAGGACAGTGTCGCGCGCGCGCGCATTTTACTGCACGTTGCGTTCGGTACGCCTTATTACTTCGCATTACCCTTTCCCTGTTCGACTCACTCTTCTTCCTTTCTCTATTCCAATTTTGTATTATTCTGAAGTTTCTTGCGCCGCGAGTTCGAGCGTCGCGAAAGAGAAGAGACACTACACGGGAAGATTTGTTGAGGCACGGCCGTGAATAGTTTAAAGCTCGCCTTAATAAACGAACGATACGTCGCGCTTCGTACAAACTTCCGCCAAGTTCGTTACAACCGTAAGATGTAATTTTCCGGACGATGCGAGCGGGTTACGACGAGCTGTGTATCCGCTCGACGCCAGTGGCTCCGTAACCGCTAATTCCGGACCAAAACTTTTGTTATAAAGACTTTCTGTGACAGCGACAATTATCCGTATTACATACAATAAGGCACTCTGTATATTTCGCGAAGACAGTGTAATATTACGTGCATTAAATGTTACAATAATTTATTCGTTGTATTTCGAAATCGATCGATAGAATACGCTATTGATATTAGATGTGATTCAGTATTGTTATTGATACATTTTACGTTCAAAGAAATAGATCACTTTTAATTAACATGATACAAGTTTTTCATACAATTCACATTTTTACTGACGAAATGTTTATATTCTAGATCTTTATATAAGCACAAATTTAATTATTAATTATTAATTTAAAAGAAAAGAAAAAATAAACAATTGTAATTTTATTTTAATATAAGTGTGACGACATGTATAGTCAAAAGGATCAAATATTTCGGTGTTTAATATCGTTTTTGTGCAGCTTGCGGTAGAGCTCAGCATAGAGATACCACTCTGCGTTTAGTAGCTATTATAAAAGGTTAACTCTGCAACGGCACATTTATTTTCAGCACCTTAGAGCATATATATGAGTCGTTTGTGTCCGACATCATTTTGAGATCTTAAGGAATCATTTTTACAAATACGTTAATATATTTATATTTTAAACAAACTATATATACATATATATAAAAATTGTGTTCATAACATCACAATGTAACTTTACATAAATAATCTTAAATACATAAAGTACTTGTATGAAAAAACTGAGACTTTTATCATTTATTTTATAATACATTTCAATACATTTCTATCAGAGCACAGATTAAAAATATATACTACTTATTAAAATAACTGATGATATTCTAATTAACTCTAATATACCCTTAAAATGTTCTATAAATATTCTATAAAAATTCACGCTATTCTTTTAGGTTTTTAATTTATTCTATTATGTAGACATTGGAAAAAAGTTTGGAAAAATAAAAATTACGTAAATATATGAGAAATAAAAATTTAGAAATGATACGATACGAATGATGGACGTGTGCCGTTGGAGAGTTAACATTTTTATGCACAGAATAAGAATGATGCAAATCAATTGATATAAAGAAAACACATAATTACCTGTTTAAAAAATGATATATTTTCCAATACCCAACATATTTCTTTTTAAGCAACTGCACGCTATAAATGATAGCATTCTTAAATGTCTGAAAAATTCCCGATAAAAAATCTTTTATTATTCTCATCTTTTATTATTCTGCTATTTATTTCGAATTGATGTAAATCAATCTATGAAAGAATGTTTGTGTAATTTATACGTAAAATGTGATAAACTCGTCATTGGCTTTTATTACATTTAAACGTCGCTGTTAAAACTTTTATTTCTTAAAAAAAACGTTATCGTGCATTTAAATTCCAAATGTTTCAACATATCCAAATACGTTCTCTCATTTGGATATATACTGGAATTAGCTTAGATTAGGTTCCGCCATAATTGTCGTAATTCCATCACTTATCGTGGATTTTCTGTTCCGCGACGATATTGTTTTATCTCCGATAAAACGGCCAACGAAGCATCCAAAAGGAAACAAATGTCACGGAGCCGGATTTAACGTTCCGGCGATATTTCACGAGGAGATATCTAACCGGCTGTTCGATACTCTTGCTGAATCGATAATCTGAAAACCAGATTTTTTCCAATTACTTCGCGATCGTTCCGGACAGTTCGATCGTAACTTAATAAATTTCCGCTTTCCGCTCTTCGCGCGCTTTCCGCGTCTATCCCGCTTCTAGTTCTCATCTGCCGAACGTCACGTCTCGTTTGTCTCTCCGGATTCCGATGCAGCTTCTATTTCATGCATATTTCTGCATGGTTGGACAAAGCGAACAGTAATCGAGAAAGCGTAAGTATCATTGCTAACGTCGATGATGTTTTCGTTTCCGAACGGTGAAGTATTTCTGTCCTGGATCTTGTCATTTGTATGAAAAAAATCACAGTCTTCCTTTAAAAATTATGTATTGTATGTCATATTGAATTTTGTATAATTAAAAAATTACAAAGATTTATAAAAATTTATTAAAATTGCTATTCTCGATGTAAGAAATATACAATTTGAAACTTTGTGTTAAAAATCTAATTTCTTTCGAGAAACGATGGGAGAAGAGAGGGAGAGGGAGCTGTAGAGAGATGCTGTCGATGACGCGAACATGAAGATGAGAGAGAAATATAAGAAGAGAAATATAAATGGAGGAAAAGAGAAGCAAACGGAAAGAACGAAAAAGTTGTGAGGCTCAGAGGCGCTCGGAAGGACGTCGGAAAATGCGAACGATCCTCTTGGCACCCCTCCAATCGCGGTTAGGGTAGGGAAAGAGATGGGTGCACGTCATGCATCACGCGAGGCGTCCGGTGCATCCAGCGCATCCAGATGCATCGTGCGCAAAAGGAGATGGCGAACGAGGTTTTGGAGATTGCGAAGGGTAGAGGAGATGGGGGATGTGAGTGACGACAGTAGGCGCCTAAACGTGGAGGCTAGAGAAAAGGTGGTTTACCGTGTGTGCATCAGTTTGCTGTCTTCGCCAGAATGCAGACAAGATGCAGCGCATTGCAACGGCACTGCGTTATCGGTTACACGCTTCCCCGAATCCGTACGCTCGCACGCGGGTTCTGCCTGTCTTCCGCCTTGTTTCCCTGTCGAAACTTTCACGCTTCACGAAACAAGACGCGCGGATAAACGACGACGCGGTGTTCTCGCGCGTGGCAATCGCGGAAATCGTGCGGCGCGTCTGCAAACTGATATCGATTCGCGAAATCTTGTGCCAGTATCAGTTTTATCAAAGCGAAGACATCAAGTTTCCGGTTTCATGTAGCTAAAGATATCTTTATCAATACTACATTTTCTGAATACTCTTAATTTTGCGTACTTATACTTCATATCTCATATGTGCAATTATATATTAAGAGTGTTTACATTATATCATTATCACTATCGCGAGCAAAGAATATATATAAAACTTTCTTAATATTTATTTATTAATACGTCAGCATGTTAATGTAAATTTTTCACCTGTGCAGATTATTGCCATACTAATATACGAGACTGTATATATTTATATGGCGATAATCTGTGCAATTTACGATCGAAAATTTACGTTAACAAATGTTTTCACATTTCACCAAACGATTCATCTAAATTATTGTATTAATTCTACGCAAGACGAATATATTAAAAAATAAATAATATGTAACACAATGTAACACTTTGATGCAATTTGGAAACAAATTGGGGAAGCATATTTCTTCAGTAAAATTAACATTTATAATATGTTAAATTAATTAACATGTACATTTTATTCATTTATTTTGGAATTTACGTTTTAAAACTACATTATTTTTATGTTACGTGTACACTATGTATCACAAAATGAAAATAATGTAGCTTTAAAACGTAAATTTCAAATTAAATGAATAAAATGTACATGTTAATTTAACATATTATAAATGAAATTTGCATTTAAAACTACGTTATATTTTACTTATAAATAGAACTCGGATTATTACGCCGACCGATATACCAATTCGAGTTGATCGTAGCTCGTTTCTCACGATTCTCCCTACTGCACTGCCACTCGCTCGAAGTTATGGCGAGCGATGGAGCGACGCGCCAATGGCGCCATGGCGCGGGCGGTGGGGGATGAGGTGTAATGGGGAGAGCTAGCTATGGTTAACTCGATCTCAGAACTTTAATTCGGACTCTACCTATAAATTATGTCATTTTAACACTAACAATAAATTTTGAATATTAATTTAATACAAACTGTTCAAATAACACAATGACATTATGTTAACACTCAAATATGTTAAAAATTTCAATTCACACAAAAATTTTAATTAGAATTAATTTTAACATAAGCACAACAAAATGTTTTTACTGTCTGCGGTGTATATGTCTCAGAAGATGAATAATAAAAAGATTCGAAAGAACGAATATTAAAAAGATTCAAAAGAAGAGTGAACAAAATTTTAAACTTTTTCTAGAGACAATTTTATATTTAAAATTAACCTCGAGTTATTTTCATTTCTTGTTCTAAATATCTAATTTGACATCTATAATACTCGATACTGATATATAAAATGATAAACTAGATAATATCGCGCTACTTACCTTTCGACTTGGCTCGCCACGACAGAGCTCCCACAGAAGACAGAGAGCCAAGGACGATATGCCCGTTTCCTTGGCAAGGGTAGCCAACGTCGACGACACTAGGGCCAGCAGCAAAGGAAACGACGGTCTCGTGCGATTACAATGGGCTGAATACGTCAAGAAAGATATCAAGGTCAGGAAACAGGCAAGAAGGTCGGCACGTCCGACTATACCAGCCACAGCTTCACTGTGAATGGGATGAACCGCAAACAGGAAACCTGTGATCGCGTGCGCGAGATTGCTCCTTCCTGGTAGGACCTGCGGAGTGTAATTGCGGATATCTAGTAAGGTACACATGTAAACGTCTCGCGTGGCGATCCTTCGACGGGAGTGGGGCAAATTAACTCCAACGTTAATTGACTCTACTATTCCGCCATGAGGATTGCTTGATCCGAGTTTCGATTTAATTGCCTATTGGACAAATGGCCAATAATACTAATGGCTAACAATGATAACGATAATAATAATGTCTATTCAAAATTTGAATCTTATAACACGTCGACTTCTCTAAAACTTGTAAGATTTTTATGGAGAATGTTATAATATTAGTTACAATCTATTTTGTTATAAGAAATAATTAACATGAATTAATGTGTCAAAGAACTTTGCCTGTTTTTATATTGGTTTCGATAACAAAATTTGTGCAATTTGCCAATTACGTATCATTTTTAAAAAGCAATTATCTCTTCTTTTTGTAACAATTCATTTATTTCATTACCTCACAAACATGATAGAGTAGTAAGCCTTCAATCACAATCGAAAATGAAAAGAATAATCGATAATATTGATGTTGGACTTGAATTTTGGACTTTCATTTATTAGATGTTGTTGCTGAACATATTCCTCAAAAGTTCCGTGTAAATTTAAAGTCTTTATATGCATTTATATCGGAACAATGGTAATTAAAAAATGCTATTCCATATTTCCTGCTTTTATCCTAAATTTCTTTAATAAAATTAACATTCATAATATGTTAAATTAACATATCTTATACTCATATATAATCTATTTTATTATTTATTTCTTAGAATTTAGATTTTAGAAAAAATTATATCTATACATGTGTATGTGTGTTATTTGTTCACTTACTCATTGTATTATTTTAAATTGTATTATTTTAATATCGAGAAATATTGAATATCAATTTAACACTCATCAATTTAAATATTCAAATAACCCAATCACATTATATTAAATTAACACTTAAATTAAAAATTTAATTAAAAAATTTTGTCAAAGATCGATTTGAACACAAATGCAAAATATTCACTGTGTGACAACGACAATCATTTATTCATAATAAAAGAGAGAATCGGAAAATATGGATAAATATTTGGATCAAAATATGAAAAGAAATATCAAATATGTAAGGAATACAATATGTAGAGGAATACAATTCACAGTTTTATGCACGACGCTTGGTAATCGTCAGTAGCAGCCATTGACGAGGGTTATTCGAAAATTATACGATCCAATGCACATTTGCAATAAGGGGGATAGAGGGATACGGTGAGACGAACGGAATTTCAAGCAGGGAAATTGTATAAATGTCGTATATTTTTTCAATGCGCTAACAGAAAATCGAAGGTGGCGACGAAATGGCTCAGAAGGAAAACCGATCGGAATCGAGACCAAGGAAACATCTCGCGGCGAAGCGTTTTACCGAAGATATTAACAGCATGCATAACTCAAAACGCTGTTCTCGAAGTACGAGAAGTACTTTCATTAATACACTTAGACGCAGTTAATTAGCGCGACAGTTTCATTACACGAGAAAGTGCTGTGTGTATTAAATTAACGCGGTTCCTCGTACTTGCCATTTCCTCATGCTCATAATAACGCGCTAAAACGATTTGAGTTGCTAATGAACTTATAAAACGGTACGCAATTTGGATATTATTGCTTATTTTCATGATTCCAAGAAATGAGTTAAGTACTTGTATTATATCCAATCACGTATCAGTAGGTATTTGGCCACACGTTCATTCTTAACTGAGGGAATTATTTCGCGTGAAATAATACAATCTAATAAAATTGGTATTACCAATTACAACCATTATTAGAACTATGGTATTACAATTATTATTATCATATTATTATTGGGAATTCAATATGATAATAAGGAAGTGCTTTCTGTGCTTTTGATGTATGTATCAACAAAATGTACGATACGAAATGTGACAGTAGCTACGAAATTTAACATATTCGCAAAAAGACAAATTCACATGACACAAATTGGAAAATCACGCTAACAATTTGTCATTGCAAAGCAAATACTTGTAAAAATATTGCTCGTTAATCTGAATATCAAATATTACATCGATATTATTGTCAAATACGTCAATTGGAAAAAACTCAGTACTCTTAAAGCATGTAATACTTAAAAAATTAAAAATAACAAAAAACGATTTTTTTTAATTGTGATAATTTTATTAATTTAAAATTTAGAAAATAGTTCTTTCAAAATAGTAATCGAAATAGTCAATAGGAAAGTTGTCGGCATTTCGGCTCAAATAAAAGGATTGCGCTATTTTGATATGTATCTAGAACCTTAGCATGTCTAGTAATAAGTATAAATATGAGTATTTCTCTGCAGTGTTCTCTGCAGATTTTTTTCGAATTCATGCTTTAAATTCACAGTAGTATTATTAAGCGTTTCACTTTGATTATTAAAGGCTTTTTTTTTTCTTGTTATATATTTTCATATATAATTAAATTGATTTAAATTAGTACGTTTTAATTGAATTTGGCATAATTTATTGCATATATAATTAAATTGTTCTTTGCATAACTCCTTAACGCGTCATTAAAACATATCAAAGTTAAATACTCGCCAAGTTAAAGTTAAGTTAAACATGATCGAAAGAGGTAATGTAAAATTAAAGTCTCATTAGAATGATAGGACCTTGTTGCGACTCTTTTGATTCTCCGATGTATGCGGAAGTTGTTATTTGAGATATTTGCGTACAGTTACACCGAATCGCCATTACACTTCCTTTTCAAGACCGTGCCCTATTGCCTTTTTCAGAATAAGAGGGATTTCAAGCTAACTAAAACGAAGTGACGTCGTAAAATTAAAACTGTGCAGCAGGCTTATAGTAAAGTTAAGCGGGTTTTCCCTCGTTATTTGAATTCTGCCGTCGACGATCCTTTAAAGATGTGCTTCCACACAGATGAAATAAGAAGGATCTCAGCGGCTTTATTTCAGATATAAAACGAACCTATGATTACTTAATAATTAGATGGATTCATAACGCGACTTTTACTGCGAAGCGAATTGCGTTCCTCTTAATCTCCCCCGATTAAATCGTGCAAATTAGTGTCATGCAATAAGGTATAATTGATGGTAGAAGAATTAAGTCTACCGATAGTAGATGTCTAAATCTTGATTAATTGTCGGTATTGTTTTCTTAAATGGCAAATAACAAGGACAATTTATACGAAATAAAGCAAAAGTGACGTAGAGATAAAATTAATTAGCAATTAACTTTTGTTGAGTGTTGACGAATTCTAAATGGATTTCAAACTATACATCAATCTTTCATGACATTTTTATACAATATATTGATCTTGTGAAGCTGATGTCAAAATCTATAATACCGATACCGGAGAGCCATTCAATTTTTTATTAAACAGCATTAATTAATTTGAAGAGATCAAAATGACATAACTAAAATAAAAAATTATGAATACTAAATTTATTTTAATAACAATAATTAAAATTTGCAGGTGTAAAGAATATATTTGATCCCACAGATTCAACCTTGGCAGCTCTGATGAATTAAAAGAGGAATACAGCATATTTCAGCACTGGAGGAACTTTTAGGATTTTATTTTTTTTTATAACACTACCACTACATTACTAGATATATATCATTGAATATTATCAAATCTATGTGATATGCGTTCTACAGGTGTCATCGTTAGTTTATTTCTATCTTAGCGTAAATCCATATTCTCTAAAAATGAATCAATGATTTCAGTGCCACACTTATAACTGATGTAATCATTAGCAAATATTTATTGTCTTTTAGTAATAATATACTCTTCACTTTGAGGGATTAGGATTCTTTACAAGTGAATCTGCAGAAAATCATAATCTCTAAAAGTAAATATTCGTTGATGATGTATCAGTGTATAATGATTCTAAGTATAACACGGAAGTCAGTAAGAATACACTGATTTAATTTAGTGCTGATTCTACAATGAGTCAATAGGAAGTCTTAGTCTTAATCAGTGAAGTTGTCTAAGCGTTAGTCCTACAAGTTGACTATTGGTTAACTTCCGATAAAACTTACGACTACCGACTCATTATTGTAGAATCAGCATTAGAGAGTATGCTATTTGTTATGTATGTTACGATACTATCATTTTCTTATCAATTTTCTATTCTGGCTGAAGTATATATAATGTTTTTCAGAATAAAAGTTTTTTCACAGGTTTAAGATTAAGAGCTAGCAGCATCTTAAACCGACAATAAATTTAATTTACAAAATTATTATTTCATAATTGATTATATTATAAGTCCGAAAATAATCGACGGGTAGTCATATATATCTAAAACAAATGTATTTAAAATACATATAGAAATATTATTCCAACATCTAATTTTAATCGTGGTTGGCGCTTCTCTTACAATTAGTTGGTATAATCATTTTCTTGTTTGACGTAATGAAATCTTTTTATTCCATCGTGATGTAATCGCATAATTCGTTTATTTTGCTTCGCGAGATAATATCTTAGAGATTGCGGAAACAAACACTCACCTTTCTGGCGACCTTGACCACGAGAACGGTACAGGCGGCGTGTAATGCCACGTTCACCAGATGGTAGCCCCAGGGTTCGAGACCACCTAGAAAATGGTTCAGACGAAAGGTGGCCACACAGAGCGGTCGATAGCTTCCATGTGAGCCACGTTCCGTCAGCGGTGTTCCCCAGAAGTCATTCTCGAACAATCGGTACCAAGGTGTGCTCGCCAGTAGGTCGGGATTTGTCAGGATGGCTCTTCTACAGCAAAAAAAGTGATAATCTAGATTATATATTAATATTTTGGAAAATTTGAAAAATATATATATATACACACATATACGATATAAATAAATTTTTTTATATCTAGGGAATTTATATCAGGGAATAAAAGAGTTACTTTTCCATTATTTTTATAATTATTTTTTATAATAACAATTTGAAAATGATGTCGTAATTTTTTATGACTGTAACAATGATTAATTACACATTAAACCACAGACTTCTATATATTATACAGAAGTCACTAGATTGCTATCGAATTTTCATTCTTTATTTTTTATCATTATTTAAAAAATAACGATTCGTTATTTTTTTCGTTACATTTTTATTTAATGTTAAAATAAAATATTAGATTAAAAAATGACATTATTTAATAATAAATATTAATTGTAACAATCAATATTGAAACTTGAAATTCGGAACTTTCTATACAGCGAGCATATATTTAAATATATGTTATATTTATTTAATAAGCTTTTTTTGTAATTTTTTTATATTGTTTTTATTTTTTAATGTATGTTTATCTTTAGAAATTTAGATCTACAAACACGCGTAGAAGTTATTAAAAATTTTTATTAAACATTGTTTTTATAAACAATATCGTTATTGAGAATGTTCTAATAAAATAATGTATTGAATAAATATGAAAATAACACTATCAAATTTAAACTTTTTTTTCACGAATAGGAGTGTTTATGATCAATTAGTGAGTTACAGATTTTTTGTTGCTAAATACATCTGTACAAATACAATCTGTAAATTAAATTGCTCTATTACGTCACATTTTTAAGAAAATTGAACTTGAAAGTTGTCGGAAATTGCATTTTTTGGTTTTGCATTTGGGTTTGCATTTGAGCTAAATTATTTCGGAAACGTAACATGATAGAGCAATTTTATTTATGAATTCATTTTCAGCAACAAAAATCTAAAAGTCATCTATCTTATTAGCCGTTTTAAGCAAAAAGGAACAACCATAATAAAAAAAAGGGAACTTAAATTCATTTTTAGATAAATATAATCCTCTTTGAGGATTGCTCATGTAATTTTAATAATCATTTCACTTGTCGTTTTTTTTTTATAACAAATGAAAAAGTAATGCATTACTTATATGAAAATTTTTTCAGTAGAATCCAATAGTGTTATTATTTTCATTCAAACTAAATTTTTATTAATTTGTTTAAACAATAATTGTTAAACAAATTATATGTGATAATTTTGATTTTAGATAATCATAATCAACGATCTCACAAACCATTATGTGCAGATGATTTAAATTGTCCTCAAAGAATTATATTTATGTACGGATTAAATTCCTTTCTTCTCATTGTAACTGTTGTCTCTTGTATAATGCAACCAATAAAAGCAGATGACACTTAGAGAATTTTTGTTGCTGAAGATCCGTAAATAAAATTGTTTTATCACATTACATTACTGAGATATTTTAACTCAGAAGAACCAAAATGAACCATTTTCGATATTTTTAAGTTTAATTTTCTCAAAAACATGACGTGAGCAATTTCAGTATGGATTTATTTTCAGTGATAAAGAATCTAAAGAAATCAAATTGAATCTTGTTCATAATTTAAAATCCGTACAGTATAATTATTATATCGAACATTATAATTATTATATCGAACAGTTAATTAGAGATTTAAGTATCGATAAAAATAACAGCTGAATTCAACTGTTAATGTAAGAATTTTCTTTTGTTGTAACGATAACATCGATTACAACAGAAGAAAATAAGGATTATAAAAAAAATCATTACAAAAAAAAACAATGATAATGGTAATGGCGTTACAAATAACGCATTACTTCCCATCCCTGACTATAGAGATTATAATTTAATAAAATATTATGTAGCTAAATAATGAAATTATTAATTTATAATAAATCCTAATGATAATTAAATGTGCTTTAATATTAAATAATAGTGCAATGATGAAAATTCACATAACTCGATCGAATTTCTATTTGAATTTGTACAAATTATAATCAGATTTGCGCTGAAAAAATAAAACTAGTTATGGAAATAATAAAAATTGATAAAATTGTTTTTTTTAGCACGTCGCAATTTGCTTGTAACTTAATCAGTGTATTGTAATAATGTAATCTGTATTAGGTTACCAGTTTACAAGCCGTGTTAAAAATTGCGAGATAGGTATTATTATACCTAATGCAATTCGACCCGCGGTCAAAATAAAATAAGCCATTTCTCTCTCAATTTGTCTATTTTCTCGCCATGCCGTGTAATTTAATACGGGACTTGCAACAATTCAGTCAGTTCATCGCGTTAACCGCATCAACCGAAGTTCTCGGGCCGAATGCCAGCGACAAATCATTCGGGGTGGCATTTAATAAACCATTTTTATCTCGCGTCCATGAATTAATTACTTGGGCCGCGAACACACCATCTCATGTATGCATGTATTAGTTGGCAGAAACAATTTTTGCGCTCGTTATTGATCGGTCGTTTCCTATCACCGTGTAAATCAGTGCATCGAGGTATTCAGACCTCATTCGAGTGTTTTGCATTCGGGGAATAAAATTGAAAATTAATAAAGTGTATTACTTGTTTGACGGAATATTTAATAAAATAGCTATTACGTCAGATAACATTTTAATATAAACCGTTACTTCTAAATAGGGTAAAATAAATAAAAAGAATAATACTAAAATAATATTTAAAGCACGTATAATATTAAGTAAAGTAAATTTAAAATACGTATAATAATAAGTAAAATTTTTTAATT